>NC_133659.1:315838090-316138090 GCF_037893015.1 Macrotis lagotis | reverse complement strand
CCTTTCAATTTTTAACATTGGTCCACTAAGTAAATAGGAATGAATGAACACCCGATGCCCTCTTGATTCCCCAGGTTTTTGCTCTTAAAAGCATTCTCACCAGGAAATGCAAGTTTCATTAGGGCTTGAAAAACAAATTGGTGTGGTGACAGATTCTGTGATTTGATGGAAGCTCAATTATAAGTGTATCCCATTGTAGAGCGGTGCAGATGAAATCCTATTAAAGTCGGAAAATCCAATATCTCATCTCTGTGACTTTTAATTGATCTTTACACTTATTGTCATTGCAGTCAAATCGTTGTGATGATTCCTGTACACATAAACAAATGTAAGCATATTAACACTGTTAATAATTCTAACAAGTAATCTGGATTTCCCATTAGACTGTCTCACATTTTGCCTTGGTATAATTAAAGATATTATCAGCGATAAGCTTAATGTGTTATTTAAAGTATGCCTGTACCAGGGACTGGATTTTTCTCCTTATATCTTGATATAACTTTTGCTGTCCTCATTAAAAAAAATTAGATTTTCTCCTTTTCAGCCCCAAATATTCTAGTGGTGAAGAAGGAGGAGGAAGAGGGGAAAAGGAGGAGGAGGAGGAGGAAGAGATTGGAACAGGTTTCTAACTTTGCCAGTGGATATTGGGAATTACACAGTACTGCCACTGGGTTCACTTTGGTCAATGTTTTAACCTATAGACTGATCATTGACCAATTCTCTTTGTTTCCTTAAAGTACAGCCTGGGGACTGAGCTTAGTGAGACCTCTTTGGAGTATTCCATTTGTTAGTCCTTTACTCCTCATGAAATTACTTTCTTTCCTGTTGAAAGGACCAGAGTTGAACAGTAAGTTTGAGCTCCAAATGCAGGGATGCAACATAGAGAGGGTGGACAGGAAGGGCAAATTATGAGGGATTTAATGATGTGTAACTGTGTATATTCCTACATGGGACACTGATAGTGATAATACACATATGAACCATCTCAACAGAGCACTTAGGAGGAGTATATATATATATATATATATATATATATATATATATAGACAAGGCACAGGAGAAAGCTAATATAAAGGTATAATATATTGTAAAAATGGAGTCAGTGGATCAAAAAGAAATGGTCTGGGAGAAAGTGAAAGGAGAGGCAGAATAGGCTAAGATATTTCACGAATAAGAGTCAAGAAAAGCTTTTGCAATGGTGTAGAAGGGGGGAAGTGAGGGGCAATAAGGGAACCTTCATTCTCATTGGAAATGACTCAGAGAGGAAACAACATACACACATAATAGGAATCCTAGAAGAAAAAGAAGAGGAAGGGGATGGGAGAAAAGGGATGGGGGAGGGAGGTGGGGTGTAGGTGATAGGGGAGAGGGTAGATCATGGGAAGGGGAAATCAGATACAACACACTCTTTTTTGTTTGATTTGGTGGAATTGGATGGCTGCCAGGGACCACACAACTTGGTGGTTGTTGGGTGTGTGGGGTGGGATTTGGGCTCAGGTACTCCTGGCTCCAGAGCAGGTGCTCTGTCTGCTGTGCCACTCAGCTGTGCTACAGTGCACTTTTGAGGAGGGACAAAGTGAAAGGAGAGAGAAAATAGAATGGATGGGAGTAGGGAGGAATGGTTGGAGGGAAATACAATCAGCTATAGCAAGTGAGGGGGAAAATATGGAAGCAACTTATCTGATATAACTATGATAAAGAAAGCAATGCACCCCTGAGACAGAGCTGATGGTATCTGAACACAGACTGAAGTACAATTTTTTTCTCTTTATTTTTCATGAGATTTTTCTATTTTTTGTGGGGGGAGGAGGATTATGCTTACTCTTACAAGACTATTTTACTAATGGGCAAATATATAAAAATGTAAAAATAAAAAATAGAAATTACTTCGTAGCACTTTATATGTCATTTGCACAACTTATCCAATGCCAATTGTGTTGTTTCTTGTTAGGGACTGTTGTGTGTAGGAGTGCTGTGAACCTTCATCACCTGGTGTCCTTGAGCACCAGAGCCTTATTTTACTAAGTGCCACGGGGGTGGGAGTAGATTAGAGACTGGGAAGGATATTTAAGAACTTGTATTTTGGTAAATAAACTGAGACCTTGGTGTACAAAGGGAGAACTTGTCTTCCTTGTCTCCCACCTCCTCAACATTCACCTGGGGAAGGTTAAGGGAATCTGGGAAGGGACTCAATAGTTTCTGTTTTGGTTTTGCTATCACCTTGTCTTAGTAGGGGAATAATAAATGTGAATTGGGGTCCGTTAGTTGGCATAGTGGATTGAGTGCCAGGCCTGGAGTCAGGAAGACTTGAGTTCTGGCCTCACTTACTATCTGTGTGACTCTGGGAAAATCACTTTACCCTGTTTGCCTCAGTTTCCTCAGCTGATGATAATGATGTTTGTCCTTCATTCTGGAAGAAGACCATGACATCAGGGAGGTGATGCCATGCCAAATACATGAATTGGATTTGAGGGACAGCTTGGTGGCTTAGTAGATAGAGCATGGGCCCTGGAGTCAGGAGGACCTGAGTTTAAATCCAGCCTCTGACACTTAATTACCTAGCTGTGTGACCTTGGGCAAGTCACTTAACCCCATTGCCTTTTAAAAACCAAAAGAAAAAGGTGATTTGAGTGAGGGGGATGGGGGCCCTTTGCTGTCACCAGCCTCACTTTCTCCACCAGAGTCATCTGGGTTCAATGGCCAGCTATGGATGAGGACAACTGGAGATGGCCTTGAATGAGAGACAGAGTTCAGTGACTTGCCCAAGGTCATACAGCTAGTAAGAGTCAAATGTCTGAGACTGAAGTGGAACTTCCATCCTCCTGACTTCGAGGTCAGTGTTCTATCCATTGTACCACCCAGCTACCACTCTGTGAGCTGGACAAGAAAATGACAAATCACTACTTTATCTTTGCAAAGAGAACCCAAATGAAGTTGTGAAGAGTTTGTTATGATTGAAAGAAATAAACAACAAAAATCCCTATAATCTACCCTTAGTAGACCTTATGGGTACAATAGGGGTATAATAAATATGTATTGATTGGATTAGTAGCTCCCATTCACTTGGTTCTTTATAAGTTACAAATTACTGTCCTTAGAATAACCTGTTAGGGCCTATCCTTGGTGGATAAGGGAATAAGAACAGTGCCTCAAGTCTGCTGAAGGCCATAGTATTATCTTAACTTTAAATATTTAAAGCACTTTGCAAAGTTTGAAAATACCATATAAATGCCAATTATTATTCTAAAAGTGTACAATCAATGATATAGGTCCTTAAGGTATTGCATTAGAAGGAAACTCCTTTTTAATGAGGAAGAAATTTAGATCCAGAAAGGTCATTTGCCCCCACTCTCTCATCCATAGTGAACTGGACATCAATAATAGTGATTTTTGTTATTGTTAAGCCAGTTTTAGTTGGGTCCAACTCTTCATGGTCACATTTTTGGATTTCCTTGGAGAAGATAGTAGAGAGGTTTGAAATTTCCTTCTACAGTCCATTTTACAGATGGAGAAGCTGAGGCAAACTGAGTTAAGTGACTTGTCTAGGATCACACAGCTATTAATTGTCTGAGGCTGGATTTGAACTCAGGTAGATGAGTTTTCCTGGTTCCAATCCCAGTGTTCTAACCATTATACTACCTAGCTGTCCATCCAGTTGATAGGACCATAGATTTAGAGCTAGGAGGATCCTTAAATCCAACTCTCATTTTATAGGTGAAGAAACTATGAGCAAGAAAGGTAAAGTAATCTGCATGAGATTAGACAGACTGCAAGTGATTTGAATCCACGTCCTTTGACCATAGTGCTCTCTTAGTAAGAGAAAAATTCTGCATTGGAGAGGTCTATTCTCCTCATTCAGGTCAATTGAACCAAGCAGGGCTATTGAGGGGAAAAAAATTGCCTTCATTTTTGTTTCTGGCTCAAGGTTCAAACTCTTCATGAGAAAGAAATCTGACATTTGAGAATGCTCTTTTGAATGCTTAGAAAAGCACATTGTAAACAAACAAACAACAAAACATCTTTTAATACCAGCTATGACTAATCCGGATGCTTTAGTTCATTAAGTAGAACAAACATTGTGATTTATGATCAAATATCTGAAGTCACCAGGAAGGCCTATAGAAACCCCCTTGGTGCCACATGACGGGAGGGGGGAAGAGGCCTCGGACAGTCTCCTTCCTTAATACAAAGTCTCCATGGCCAGGTGAGCAAAGTAGTAAATAGATTGGCACTCAGGCCCTTTTTATTTGGAGTGATTTTCGGCAAATATCTCTGACTTCTGCCAGGGGCTTATCAGTCTCAGTTCATCAATTTCTGAGATAGTCTTTGCATATGTTAGCATATTCTCTGGCTGCTTATAATCCCATGGATTCTGCTTCTTCTTCTTTCTTTTTTAAATTCTCTTGGTAGGGACATTTTGTCTTTTGCCAAGTGAAAGATGTTTTTGTCCATCCTGCATGCCATTTGAAAACAAATAGCATTTCCTCCTGGGTTTTAAATGACATTTAAATCTGAAGTGCCTTCATATGACATGATTACTTCAAACCATTTGGGATATAAGAACTAAAGGAAAATGACTTACTATGACATTACCTGTGTGTGTGTGTGTGTGTGTGTGTGTGTATGTGTGTGTGTATATGTGTGTGTGAATAATATATATATACATATATATTTGTATATAAGAGATAAACATATATATTTATATATAAGTGATATTTGGGTGATAATATCTTATATATCTAAATATATTTGTTTCTGTAATCTGTTAGTTTGCCTACAAATGAATATCTATGTAAAATAAATATGGTAATATTAGACCATACATCTATATCACCATTTATTTTATGAATAGATAGATAGAAAGGGTATGAGGCAGAGAGAAAGAGCAGAAGCTACACAAGATGGGGGAAGGGGGCAGAGACACAGAGAAAGGCACACAGAGAGAAAGGAAACGAGAGAAACAGATAGTGAGAGATAAAGGCTTTCTGTAACCTTGGAAAATGTAGCCTATATTCAAGGTGTATATAAATATATGTTACATATTTATATACACACACACACATATAATGTCACTTGATGTTCATGAGGGCAGCTCAGTGACACAGTGAATAGTGCACTGACCTCAGAGTCATGAGGATGAGAGTTCAAATTCAGCCTCAAACACTTGAAATTTAGCAGCTGTGGGACCCTGGCTACCTCACATCCAAGGTCATCTCCAGGCGCTCTGATTCAGCTCTGACCACTGGACCCAGATGATTGTGGAGGAGACAGTGAGGCTGTTGACTTAGCCAGCAGCACCCCCTACTCAAAATCCAGTTCATGTGCTTGTCATGACATCACCTCCTTGATTGCAAGGTCTTTGAGAGTGAAGAATAAATATCATCATCATCATCATCTTGATGTTCTGGACAATTCCTGTAGCAGGTTTTCATCATATTTTTTGTGTGTCATAGTCCTCTTTGTATGGGGTGGTGAAGTCAATAGAATCCTTTTCAGAATCACATTTTTAGATGCATTAGAGGAAGTGCATGAAATTAAAAAAAAAACCCAACTGTTTTCAAATATAGTTACCATCCAAGTTGATGGACCCTCTGCAATCAATATCTTAAATCCTATTGGTATGAGAAGAAGAGAAAGCATCATTATCTCCACTTTGCAAATGAAAAAATGGAGGTTCAGATAAGTTTATTTATTTGTACAAAGTCAATGAATCTAGTTGATAATGAGGAGAAAGACAGTGTGGCATGCAGAATAGCAAACATTCTTAAGAGATAATAAGGTGCTGGTTCAAATTGTATCTTGATCACCTATTACCTGTGTGACCCTAAACAAGTCATTTAACTTCTTGATATTGCAAGCAACTCTCTAAGAGTTGGAGCAGGAGCCCATCTGCCTGGAAAATGGATCTCTACATACCAATGAAATAATCTGTGTGATCTAATCACAACAACGATCATAACTGACATTTATAGAAAGTTTTAAAGTTTCCAAAGAGCTTTCTAGACAGTCTGTCATTTATCCTCATAAGAACCCTGTGACATGCCTACAATAGGTATTATGATTGCCATTTTCTGTAGGAAGAAGCTGTAATTCAGTCACTCATCTAGTAATTCTTTATTTTTTTTTGTTTGTTTGGTTTTTTCCTAGGTTTTTGCAAGGCAAATGGGGTTAAGTGGCTTGCCCAAGGCCACACAGCTAGGTAATTATTAAGTGTATGAGACCAGATTTGAACCCAGGTCCTCCTGACTCCAAGGCCAGTGCTTTATCCACTACGCCACCTAGCCGCCCCTCATCTAGTGATTCTTAGAGGCAGAGTTCAGTCCCAGGTGGTCTTATCTTCACACCCAAGACACTGTACAAGGTACCAGGATGTTTCTCTACCTTGAGTTAAATGTTGGAGGTAGGACTTAAACCATGGTCTTCTCTCATTTCCTAGTGTCATTCCTACAAATATGCATTGCATCCTTAAATTTTTCATGAATTTCTTTTTTTTTTCTATTTTTCTTTCTAGTTTTTGCAAGGAAATGGGGTTAAGTGACTTGCCCAAGGCCACATGGCTAGGTAATTATTAAATGTCTGAGGCTGGATTTGAACTCAGATACTCCTGACTCCAGGGCCGGTGCCACCTAGCTGCCCCAAGAATTGCTTTAGATGATGAAATTAATGCTGACGTGCTATGACCACCCACATATTTCTGACCTCTAATTTTATTTGCTTGTTCATCCTTCCAATCACTCAGCTTCCCAACCCAGAAGTCATCCCTGACTCTTCAATCTTCCTCACCTTCTCACATGACTAATCAGTTGTTAAATTGTTTCTCACATTTATGTCCTTTCTATGTGGAAGGCTACCTCCCTAATTTCTTCTAATTGGATTTCCATTATTCTACTTCTCTTTTCTCCAATTTATACTCCTCAAAGCTGCCATATTGATATTCCTAAATCACCAATATGACTGTAGCATCAGTGACCCCCTACTTTGTCTCAAACATGAACTTCTCTGTGTAACCTTTTAAACTTTCCCAATCTAATGCCAGCTCATTGTTCCATGTTGCTTACACAATATGATCCTTCTCTCATTCCCATTTCCTTCATCCTTATCTACTTGATGATTCCCATGCCAGACATTCCATTTTCAAGTTCTGCCCTTTACACATACTATATTTGGGAATATTCTGCCGTCTCACACCTATTTCTTGAAACTCCCAAATTCCTTCAAGGTGTAAATCAAGGGCTACCTACTAATAAAGGTGTTTTATTTTGCTGCTCAGTGAAATTATTATTTGAGCTCCCCTTGAGGTTATTTTGCATTTATTTTATATAAAAATACATATTTACTTATTTGTATATATATTTATTCCGCTAGAATGGAATCTCCCCAAGGGCAGGGCTTATTTTGTCTTTGTATCCTCATACCTTAGCACAGTGACTAATATGTGATAGCTGCCAACAAACATTTGTGGAACTGAATTGCCACCACAAAAGCTTTTTTGCTTCCTGCCCTAAACATCTTCTTCTTTGGTATTTCTTGAAAGATAAATGGAAGATAAGAAAAAAGAAAAAAAAAAGGATCATTTTTGTCTTGGAACTCCTTAAATATTTATATGCCATTTTGAAATTGACTTCATGTAAATTTTTTTAAACCAAAATATAGATTGGAAAGTTTAAAGATAGCTCTTGGGAGATTGCTTAATCCGTTTAAAAATACATTCCTAATGACCAGATTTTCTGAGCTTAAAATATTAAGATATGAAAACAAAGACCAAACAGGCCCAGTTGATATGCTGACATTATAAACAAAGGATAGAGGAGATTTGGTAATGAAAATGCTAATCAAATATACTTGTGTGTGCTTACATTTAATTAATTTTTTTATATATTAAGGTAGTCTTTGCTAAATATGTATTCTCTTGGAATTTTTGTCCATGAACAAGTCTATGGACAAGAATTTAGTAGGCATCCATTACATGTACTGACTCATGGTATTTACAGCTGAAATAAATGTAGAGGTCATCCAGTTCAAGTCCTTCATTTTAAAAATGAGGAAACTGAGTCTGAAACAGAAGGTGACTCTCTCAGTATCACAATATCAAGTATCAGTCGAGCAGAGATTGGAATCACCATCCTGGAAATCCAAATTGTCTTTTTTTTTTTCTTTTTGGCCACACTACTCCTGTAGCTTTCTTTTGTACTCTGCCCACTTTCACTTTTCTCATAATCTTTGCTTTTTCTTCTTTGGGAAGAAATTTACTTAAATTGTTAAGAAATTGAGGGATTCATTCCTGAAAAGATGTTAGGAACAATATTTTCTTTTCTTTTCTGGAGTAGGTGAAGAGCAAATCAAAAAACTTTGCACAAACAAATGAGTCAGTGGTGATAGGATTCCAGACCATAGTTGGGGAGATACCATTCTACTGGGATTCTACTAAATTCCCTCAAATTTATCATGGAGGAACCTCTCCTTATGGCCATCTAGAGTGTGTATTCATTATCCTAATGGAATTACTCCCTCCAAGGTGATTTCCATTGTTCACCTTCCCCTTTCAATTCTAAAACTCCTTAGCCTGCTACCCTTAATAATTGGTGACTTTGTGTTTTTAGGATATTTCCATCCCTAAATCCTTCCAGGTTTGGTACTGGGTTAGAGACTAGAACAGTAATTTCTTTGGTATAGGCATCTCTCTGGTATAGAAATCCCCACTCACAAGGAAGGGGTGCACCTCCTCTGCACTTTAGAGTCTTGGAGGGTTTCTGGGACACTGAGAGATGAGTGACATGCCCAGGGTGACATAGTCTGGATGTGTCTGAGGTGATATTTGAACCCAGATCTTCCTGGTGTCCAGGCTGGCTCTCATCACCACATCATATTGCCTCTCTCTAGTTTGGAACATACACTACAAATTAGAGGAAAAAACCATAATCTAATGAATTCTCATTTGGCCTTGGGGCTATGTTGATTGGAGGCTGTTTATCAGCTTCAAATGCTTCCTCTGATGTGATTAGCTTTATGGTTCAGGAGTAGGCTACAATTTTAATTAGTCGACTTTTTAAAAAAGTCAGAAGAGCTCTTTTTTTGTATTGAAATATTTGGAATCTTGTGATGGTTTTTTCCTCTTTCCTTTCTCTCAATTCCAACCAGCTATTCCATTTTCTCAACTCTACTGCTAAAGAGACCACCTTAATAGAGGTGCCCATTACAACTCACCTGGCCTCTTGGGGGATGTCTATTAAGATTTTGTTTCCTCTTTCTCTGTCTTCCAATTCAACCTTGATATTGCACATATCTAGCATGCTTTTGCATAGAATCTCAGCAGGGGATAGTGACAGAGGAGCTCTACTGTGACTTCAGCGATCATATTTCAAGTCCTGACTGCTACCAACCAGGTTTAATTATTTGCATAAGTAATTAAACATCTTTGGGTCTCAGTTTCCTTATCTGTAATATGAGTACCAGATGACCATTAAGGTTCATTCGAGTTTTAATAGTCTATGAATTGACAGATGTGTGACTCCATATGGTCTCATTACTCCACTGATTGAACATTTTTAGTGGCTCCCCATGGTCTAATGAGTTCAATTCAATTCAGTGTACCTGCTAGGTTACAAACACTGACAGATTCTTAGAACAGAAAGACAAAAACCAAGTTGTCTCCCCTGAGAAATGCTTCTTGATAAAACAGAGATTTTGTTGGCCTCCGAGTTGGGAAGACGAGTTTAAAATCAATCTCAGAAACTTACTCCTTAAGTGACTCTAATAAGTCATTTAGCCGCTCTCTACCTCAGTTTCTCCAAGTGTAAAATATAAACCATTATAGCATCTCAGGAATTTTGTGAGGATAAAATTGCATTTGTGAAGCACTTACCTATACCCAGTCCCTAGGGACTCTCTCCCTCTCTCTCTCTCTCTCTCTCTGTCCTTCATTGTCCTTCACCTACCCTCACACTGTAAGGCTGAGGTTTCTCCAAAGTTCCAGCAGTTGCTACCACTGACTACTCTCAATTTCCTAGGGTACCCATCTTGGTGACTTCTAACACTGTGACTCAAGAGCCCCTTCTTGTTTCTCACTCTTAAATCAGCTAAATCACCTTAACCAAGAAGAGCTATGAACACTATTTGTCTACCTTTCTTATTTTTTAAAAGTATTTATTTTTTTTCCATCCATTTGTACATGTATATTTCCAAGTTACAAAGTTTCCTTCCACCCTCCCTTCCCGCCCACATCCCCTCAGTTGGGAGCAGTCAGGTTAGCATTATACATACATATTTTGTTAAACAGATTTACAAATTAGTAATTTTTGGCATAAGGAATTAGGATTAAGGGAAAGAGATACATAAGAGATAATTTTTACAAAGTTTTCATCAGATCTGGTAGGGGTGATCTTTTTTTTTCTGTGTTTTGTTTTGTTTTGTTTTTCTTTCTCTGGTTGAGGATAATATAGTCCATAATCTGTCAAAAATGGTTGTCCAAGCTCTCTGGACTGCCAAGTGGAGTTGCTTCCATCAAGATTGCTCAGCTCATAATGTTGATGTATAAATTATTCTCTTGGCTCTCTACTCCCTTAACTCAGCATCAGATCCTGTAAGCCATTCCATGCTCCTCTAGAGTCCAACCATTTATTGTTTCTTATGGAACAATAATATTTCACAGTATTAATGTACCATAACTTGTTTAACCATTCCCTAATTGATGGGCACCCCCTCAATTTCCAATTCTTTGCCACTACAAAAAGGGCTGCTATGAATATTTTGGAACATGTAGGACTTTTTCCATTTTTTACAATTTCTTTTGGATAGAGTCCTAGAATTGGAATTGCTGGGTCAAAGGGTATAACAGTTTTATTGCTTTTTGGGTATAGTTCCCTCTTCCTCTTCAGAAAGGTTGGATCCATTCAGAACTCCACCAGCAATGCATCAATGTCCCACAACCTCTCCAACATTGGTCATCTCCTCTTTTTCTCATCTGGGCTAATCTAATAGGTGTGAGATGATACCTGATTGTTGTTTTAATTTACATTTCTCCAATCAATAGTGATTTAGAGTATTTTTTCTTATGCTTATATATAGCTTTAATTTCTTCATTTGAAAACTCTGTTCATATCCTTTGACTATTTATCAATTGGGGAATGACTTGTGACCTTTTAGATTTGATGCAATTCTCTATATATTTTAGAAATGAGACCTTTATCAGAACTCCTGGCTGTGAAGATTGTTTCCCAGCTTTCTGCTTTTCTTCTAATTTTGACAACATTGATTTTATTAATGCAAAAACTTTTAAATTTAATATAGTAAAATCATTTATTTTGCAGTTTATAATGTACTATACTTCTTGTTTGGTCATAAATTTATTCCTTTTCCATAGATCAGATAGTTAGAATACTTTTTTGTCTATTAATCTATATCTCAGTTTTGCTCTTTGTGTCTAAATCCTGTACCGATTTTGACCTTATTTTGGTATAGGGTGTGAGATGTGGATCTATGTCTAGTTTTTGCCATTTTCCAGTTTTCCCAACAATTTTTGTCAAATAGTGAGTTCTTATCCCAGAGGCTGATGTCTTTGGGTTTGTCAAATAGTGGATTGCTTTAGTCATTTACTGAGTTTTCTTTTGAACCTGTCCTAATCCACTAATCCATTACTGTATTTCTTAACCAGTACCAGGCAGTTTTGATGACTGCTGCTTTATAGTGTATAGTTTTAGACCTGGCAGAGCTAGGCCACCTTCCTTTATATTGTTTTTCATCATTTCCCTTGCTATTCTTGCCCTTTTGTTGCTCCAGATGAATTTTGTTACTATTTTTTCCTAGCTTGGTAAAGTATTTATTTGATAGTTTGATTGGTATGACACTGAATAAGTAATTTAATTTGAGTAGAATTGCGCTTTTTATTATATTAACTTGACCTAACCATGAGCATTTGATGTTTTTCCAATTATTTAAACTGACTTTATTTGGGTGAGGAGAATGTTATCTACTTAATGTTATCATTTATGTTAACTTAATGTTATCTATTTAAATGGGATTTCTCATTCTATCTTTTGTTCTTGTGCTTTGTTGTTCATATATAGACATGCTGATGATTTATGTGGGTTTATTTTATATCCTGCTACTTTGCTGAATTTGTTAATCCTTTCAAGGAGTGTTTTTTAGATGATTTTCTTGGGTTCTCTAGGTATACCATCATATCATCTGCAAAGAGTGAAAGTTTTGCTTCCTCATTGCTAATTCTGATTCCTTCCATTTCTTTTTCCTTCTCTTATTGCTACTGTTAGCATTTCTAATACAATATTGAATAGTAATGGTGATAGTGGGCATCCTTGTTTCACCCCTGAATTTATTGGAAATGTTCTGAGTTTATTCCCATTAAATATGATATTTGTTGATAGTTTTAGATAGATACTATTTATTATTCTAAGTAAAACTCCATTTATTCCTATACTTGCTAGTACTTTTAATAAGAATGGATGTTGTATTTTATCAAAGGCTTTTTCAGCATCTATTGAGATAATCGTATGATTTCTGTTGGCTTTATTGTTGACATGTTTAATTATTTTGAGTGTTTTCCTAATGTTGAACCATCCCTGCCTGCCTGGTATAAATCCTACTTGATCATGGTATATTATATTAGTAATAACTCACTGAAGTCTCATTGCTAAAATTTTATTTAAGATTTTTGCATCAATTTTTATTAAGGAGATCAGTCTATAATTTTCTTTGCTTTGGTTCTTTCTAGCACCATATTGGTGTTGTCTACCTATCTTATTAATAGGAAAAATGATTATTAATAACTAGTGATTTGGGGAGAGCTAGTTCCCTTCTTTCTCTAAAATCTAAAAAGTTCAGTGCCTTGAGATACATTACTGATAATGAGATTGGATTATTTTTTTTTCTTTTTTTAGTTTTTTTTGCAAGGCAAATGGGGTTAAGTGGCTTGCCCCAGGTCACACAGCTAGGTCATTATTAAGTGTCTGAGACCAGATTTGATCCCAGGTACTCCTGACTCCAGGTCGGTGTTCTATCCACTGTGCCACCTAGCCGCCCCGGATTAACTTTCTTCACAATCTTGTTCAGACCCCATCCAGGAGTAGAGCATTGTGTTCTACTCCAGTTTGGCTGAGAATAAATTCTTTGAAAAGATTGCCCAAGACAGGGTGTGTGTCGGGGAGTGAGGGGTGATCTTGGTATAAAGATAGTTTCTTTTTAACTCAATGTTACTTGCAGTCCCTAATTATAATGACCATTCTCTCATTATTTGTTAACTAATCAGAGTTGTTTGCCACCCTTGGGAAGTCTTCTTCCAAAGGGCATAAAAACTATCAGTCTACTGCCATGATTGCCTTTGGCATTGGAGAGTGTCCTTTCATTGAAGATATTGGCTAAAATGAATTATCTAGAAATGATGTCTCTTGAACTTTTATAATTTTACTTTTCCATCAAGGAGCTTCTACTCTACTTGTCTTCTACTTTTATTTAAGTTAAACTTTGTCTGATGTTCAAAGCCCTCTACAATCTATTGCTACCATGCCTTTATAGCCTATTTCTCATTACTAAGAAAAAAGAACACTGAATTAGAGTCACACCACCTGGGGAAAATCCTACCTCTGTCATTTATGACTTGTGTGAGCTTAGAAAAATGATTTGACCTTTCTGGGTCTGAGTATCTTCCTTTATAAAATGAAGTGTTTGGAGCTGAGGGGATCTGAGATCTCATCTAGATTGAAATCTATGACTCTTTGACTTATCCTACAATCCTACTGCTTACTGTAAGTAGCATCTGCCTTACTAATACCCAATCCCTAGGGGCTCTCTCTCTCCTCCCCTCTCCCCTCTCCTCTCCTCTCCTCCTCCTCTTCTTCTTCCTTCTTCTTCTTCTTCTTCCTTCTTTTTCTTCTTCTTCTTCTTCTTCTTCTTCTTCTTCTTCTTCTTCTTCTTCTTCTTCTTCTTCTTCTTCTCTCTCTCTCTCTCTCTCTTTCATTGTCCTTTCATCTACCCTTATACTGCAGGGTTGAGGTTTCTCCAATGTTCCAGCAGTTGCTACCATTGATTGCTCTCAATTTTCTCAGGGAACTCTTCTTGGTGACTTCCTACTAACACTGTTGTCAAGAGCCCCTTCCTGTGTATTTGCCAATACTGAATTAGCTAAATCACCTTAACCAAAACATTTATTAAAAATGAAAAGTAAACATTTATTATGTGCAGTAATGTTCCCCCCAATAAACCTGGCTTACATTCTCATACCAATGCACATAGAACTTAAGGGAAAATAGGAACTCATTTAAAGTCCCAGGGTGGTAATAATAGAAATAAGAAACAGAAAACATATACATACATATATATACATCCACAAACACGCACACATGTCTATATAATAACTAACATTTCTAAATAAAATGAAAGTGACTGAAACAAACGCTAAGCCATAAAATTTATTAATAAGCATGTCTAATAATTGGGTCAGTGGGTTCCTCAGCAGGCCCGAAGACTCTAATTATAGGAAGAGACAATTTTTATGTATTAAAAACAATTAATTGAAAGAAACCAATTAATTACAAGAAAACAATTAACAGGATACAAAGCAGTGTATATAAAATTAAGTAATCCAATTTCTCATTGACAGATAGGGATTTCCAAATTAGGAAGGAGCTGAGTGAGTTTTAGAAGGCTGGAGAGGGAAGAGAGAAGTTTGGTGATTTTTTCCTAGAAATCCGGTGTTTTAAAGGAAGAAAACATAAAGGAGGATGATACATGATGGCCGCATAAGGTGGAGTCAGTGTCCACAAAACAAAATCTTATCACTTCTTTCAATAGCTCTCACTGCATTTCAGACACTATTCTAAGTGTTTCCTAATTATAATTTTATTTGATGACTAAGGGAGAGAAATGCTATTATTCACTTCATTTTATAGCTGAGGAATTCCTGGTTCACAGAGGTTAGTTGACTTTCCCAGGATCTCAGAGTGGTGATTTGAGGCTGGATTTGAACTCAGGTCTTCTTGATTCTAGGTTCAGGGAATATATGTGACTAGACCACTCACAAATCTGGATGTAGACCCTGGCATCTTTCTTTCTCAGGAGCAGCCATAAAAAAGTTTTTTTCTGATATGTATATTTTTTTTATAGATTAGATGGTTTAACTCAACTGGTCTGTTTCTCTGATCCTCTATATTTGAATGTTTCCTTCCTTGCTGAGATGGATATGTATGTGTATATGTAACTTCCACCTTCAGGCTCTGATACTGCTTTGAACTGAAGTAATTTTATGTTTTGTTTTTAGGAAATAAGGCAGTGACCCTTATCCTAGGTTTAGCAAAAGTATTTCCAAGTCTGATCCTTTATAGGATTCCTCTTGGAGTATATTGCATCTGAGTGTGAGTGTGGGATGGGTTGGAGGCTGGACACATTCAGACCAGTACTTTAGGAAGATCCCTTTGGCATCTGAGTGGAAGATGGTCTGAAGTAGGAAGAGACATAAGGCAGGGAGATCAACCACAAGACTTTTCCAGTAATCCCAGTTAGAGATGATGAAAGCCTAAACCAGAGTAGTGATTGTATGAGTAGAGAGGACATATTTGAGAAATATTATGGAAGTAGAAATGACAAGATTTGGCAACAGAATGACTCTGAGTGGATTTGGGGGAGGGTTGCAATAGTCCAGATGAAAATTAATTAGAGCCCGAACTGGAAAGGTGGTGACAGTTTAAGTAGACAGAAGGGGAAGGATATGACATGTTGGAGAGGTAGCGTAAATAGGACTTGGCAAGGAACTGGATATGGGGAGTGAAGAATTGAGGGGGACTCCAAGATTGCAAATTTGAATAACTGGATGGATGACAGATCCATCATTGTTCACTCATGTCTGACTCTTCGACTCCATTTGGGGTTTTCTTGGCAGAGATACTGGAGTGGTTTCTCATTGCCTTTTCCAGTTCATTTTTATAGATGAGGAAACTGAAGCAGACAGGGTTAAGTGACTTGCCCAGGGTCACCCAGCTGGTAAGTGTCTGAGGCCCGCTATGAATTCAAGAAGACGGAAGATGAGTCTTCTGATTCTAGTTCCAGTTTGCTCTGCCTTATGGTGCCACCTCGGTGCCTATGTGCTTATATGCAAAGTTGTAACAAGTCATTTCAATGCTTCTAGTGGGATGCAACTAGTCTGTTTTGTGCCTAGTATGGTGCCTGGCTCATCCTAAGTTCTCAATAAATGTTTATTGATTACTTGATTGAATCATAAAAATAAGTACAAAGTAAGTAGCATAAAATGGACTAGGAAATCAGTGTTGGGGAGACTCTTTGGACACTAAGAAGTCTCTGCTAAGGCTGTGAAGTTGGGAGGGAATTTACTGTCAATGATGCTGCCTAGGGAGGAAGCATGCTATGTCTTAGTTTGCTATTTGAATTATTTGTTCTTATTATTTATGTGTTAACCCTACCCTTATTATTTCTCTTTGGAAGAATATAAATGACCCCTGAATTTGAATACCTTGAAACAAAGCTTTGATTATTATTAGGAAAATAGTTCCTAAATCAACCCCCCCCCAATGGATGATCTGTCCTGATAGTGAGTTCCCCAATGAACAGAATTATCCTAGCAGAATTAATGTTTTTTATGCATTCTGTAGACACAATTCATGCATCAAAGGTTAGATATAATGACCTTTAAGTTTCTTTCCCATTGAAACATTACAAAAATTCTCTCATGAGGTAAAGTGAGACAAGGGTCAGATTGTTTTTGTCTCTTTGAGTAGGTTGATCACATTCCCAGATCACCGCAGACCATTGGGAAAAACAGGGAACAGTTTGGACAGCCAAAGAGAGATCATCATGGGTCAAGTCTCAATTTTTCCATTTACTTCCTATGTGAACTTGAACAAGTCTTTGCCTTTTCTCAGAACCCTGGATTCTTTATCTAGAAAAGGAAAGGTTATAGTAAGAAAACCTCTGATATCACTTTTATGTCTAAATTGATGGTCCTTATCATTCTAGACTTTCAAACTCAGACAGGTCACTTCTCTGCCCAAAATTCAGTCCCCTTATCTATAAAATGAGGGGGCGGGGTAGATTTGAAGATCTCTGAAGTCCATCCCCTTAGGAAGGGGATATCTATGATATCATGTATCCCATTCATTGCTTGAAGTGGTGGTGGTAAATAACAGCTCACATTTATATAACTTTAAGGTGTGTAAAACACTATAATTATTATCCCATTTTATCCTCCCAATCATCCTGTTTTACACATGGAGAAACTGAGGCCTCTAGGAGATTAAGGTGACTTACCTAAGGATCAAAAAACTGGCAAGTGTCTAAGACAAGATACAGACTCATGACTTCAAGTCTAGGACTCTATCCACTCTACCATCTGGCAGCCTCTGACAGTGAGAAGTATAATTTCCAGATTCTCCAAATGAGTTTTAATCAATCCGTAGGCATTTATTATGAATTTATAAATGAAGGTAACCAGTCGACTTGGGTGTGAATTCCGGGAACTGGAAGTAAATGAGGCTGTCTCTCACTTCACCAAACTAAGTCTCTCCTGAAAATATCTTAATACCTCTTCCCATTTGCCTATCAATATTTCATAAATGCTAAGTTTAAAGGAATGCAGGTTGTTTCTCTGTTGTTGTTCCTTTTGGAGGCATCAATCCTTGCTGTGGGGGCACCTTCAGCATAGCCTAAAGCAGCTATAAATTTCCCAGGATTTAACTTTGAAGATTTTAGAAATGCTAATGGTGCCATGCCTATGAATTAATGGTTAGTTTCAAGGCAAGGAGACTTCCCTGAAGAGTAAATAGAAGCATCAGTTAAGGCAAGGTAACTTTTACAGTAAGAGCCTAGTGGTGGATGAGGCTTCCTGTATTGCTTATCTCAAATATCTCCCTGGTCCCAGTTTTCATCTGGATGATTCCTTTAAATTTCCAAGATAAAGTCATCTTTAGGACAGACACTCTAGGCTAAAGAGAAGCGCAGGTTGTTTTGTTGTTTACAAAAACCAAAGTCACCTTCCATTTGAACCTCTGGGGACTGATGCCTTCAGACCCATCCTAGCTGGCGTTCATATAATAGGAACACACAGAGGCTTTTCTCTGCGACCATGATGGACCATTTTCTAACTTGACAGGACTCATCAGAACTACTTTTCCTTGCCCAAAGACCCTTGGATAACTCAGGGTCACCTCCTGGCTCTGAGGAGGCTCCAGCAAAGGACCTTGAGCCATTTCTTGGCAAAGATACAGGAGTGTTTTGCCATTTCCTTCTCTAGTTAATTTGACAGATGAGGAATTGAGGCAAAAAAAGTTAAGTAACTTGCTCAGTATCATCTGGTAAGGGTCTGAGGCTGGATTTGATCTCATGAACATGAGTCTATCTGATTCCAAGCTTAGTGCTCTCTATACTTTGCCACCAAACTGCATCCAGTAGTGACATGTACCTTGGGGAGATATCGCAATCCCATTATCCGTCTCAGCTCTATATCAAAACTCTTTTGATTAGGGATAGTGTGGTGCCTCGTACCATCTTGTTATAGTCACCAAATTTGAAGGGTCCCAGTCCCATTTGGGTGGGTCTTTTATGCACTTAGAAATGAAGAACCACATTAATTTGCCCAGTCTTGCCCTGTCCCTGAGTCAATCAATGTCCATTTTGTTGCTTTATAGGGGGAAAAAGTAACATGTTGGAAGAGGATAGGAGTGACTGGGAGTGACTTGGTAAGTAGAGATTATCATTACCCACATTTTAGAGTTGAAGAAACCGAGACAGAGAGAGCTTAAATAATTTGCCCAGAGGCATACAACTTGTAAGTCTCTGGATCTGGATTTGAACTCAGGTCCTCCTGACCCCAAGCCCAGTACTTTCTTTGCTTTACTACCTGCTATAGCCTCTCTGCGACTCAGTTTCCTTATGTGTTTCTACACGTCAGTGGAGTCTCCTAGATCTAAAGTTATGATCCTTTGGAGTCCCTGGGCCAGGGAAGATCTCTTCACCAGAGGACCCAGATTCAAATCTCTATTCTTTTTACTGGTGGTATAGCTTTGGGTGAATTAATTCCCTCTATTTGGGTCTTAGTGTCCTCATCTGGAAAATGAAGAGGCTCTATCAGATGACCTCTAAAGACCTTTATATCTCTAGATTTATGGTCCCATGAATTACCCCCTTTATGTCTAAGTAGATGGTTGCTGTGACTTCAAACCAACATCATCTCCCAGCTGACCCTTTGATGACTGATGTCTTCAGACCCTCCCTAGCCGGTTTTTATATATCGGAAACAAACACACAAGTGTGTCTCTGGGACCATGAGGGACACATTTCTAGCTTGGCAGGACCAGTCAGAACTCCTTTTCCTTGCCTACAGACCCTTGGATAACTCAGGGTCACCTCCCTGCCCTGAGGAAGCTCCAGCAAAGGACCTTGGCAGAGGTTATGGACAGACAATGTCAGCTGATGATTACCTACTATCCGCTGCTAGTCCCCTACCATTTCCAATGTCAGCCTGACAGTGGATCTTCCATCATCGCCGCCACCTTCATCCTCCTTATCCTTGAATTTTGTTTTACTTCCATCCATCTGTATTTCCCTGTTGCCTTTTTACTTGCCTTTCTGGCTTCAGAATTTTGGTTTTTCTACGATGGGAAAAACATTCATCTGCATAGTCCTGGGTATTGCATAATGGACTGGCAGTGCCTCTGAGACCCATTCACCTCTGAATTCTTCATCATTTTTTTTCACAATTACATTATCCTCAACTAAGTTTCCCATCTCTTTCCTCTCTCTTCTCTCATTACTCTATATGACTCACGCGTTAGTATTCCCATCTCCTGCTTCTCTGTGGCTGCCCATTCTTCCTCATAGATGCCCAGCTTCTATTTTTGTTTCTGTACAAGCGGCTATGAACAGTATGTAAACACAGTTATTAATCATCAGAGCCGACCCTCCGCAGAATAATGAAGCTGGCCAGGTTTTTTCCTGGAAGCATCTTAAGCTCTTTTCTCCTCATTTGTGATCTTTTCCACCCTCATCTTAAGCACCCAAAGCTTTATCCTGTCTCTTCAGCCAAATCACTCCAAATCAATTTGAAAAATATTACATAGGTACATGTCCTCTCTTCCGTTGAATGTCAGCTTCTTGAGGGCAGGGATTCTCCAGGTACAGCACAATAAGCCATTTAATAAATGCTTGCTAATTGAGATAGAGGGAACAGCTCAGCATACTTCATTGGAGGCATTGAGGTGACTCAGGAGATAATGCCCTTGATCTGGAGGCAAGGAGACTTGAGTTCAAATTCAGCCTTCATCTTTGTCGGTCTCAGTTTCCTCATTTGTAAAAAGGGGATGACAATAACTCCTACTGCCCAGGCTAGTTGTGAGAATAAAGTGCTTTATAAACCTTAATGTACGATATAATGTTAATTATGATGATGCTCATCAACATCATTGTTAATAATTCCCAGAGCCATACCTATATAAATTTGAACCCAAAGGTAACATTTTCATTTGACGAGAAGATTGCCATATTGACAAGGAAGTCAGAAATTTCCTAGGAGAAGGATCATTCCTGTAGAGCCATGAGATAGTGTGAGGCAGACACATACTTTCTATTTTAAGGACTTTTTTCTTGCTCACTTAGATTTCAAACTGTTGTTTCTACCCTGGTGAATTTTTTATTGAGCAAATGTTTTAGGGTCCTCTAAATTTGGCACCTTGGAACAAAGCCCTGTTTGTCCCCAACCCTGGTTATAGCACTGCTCACAATCAGATAGAATGTTGGAGTAAATCGAACAGTAGACCAGGAAAACCTGTGTTCGAATCCTGCCTTATTATTTGTGAGACTGGGGGCTAGTAATTTCATTTCCATGAGACACAGATTTCTTCTTTCTAAAAAAGGGATACACAGTTATACCTGTCTGACAGGACTGTGATCAGAGTTATAAGGAATAAAATATGGAAAATTACATGTCAATATTAGCTATTAGTATTTCATCTTTCTTGCTAAAACTCTTTCAAAACTGACCCTTCCCTCTTTTTGGCATTTTTGACAATTTGCTGAGTATCAGACAATGTAAATGAATAAATGGAAAACTTAAATGTTAATGACTATCATTAACTCTAATGGAGTAGAGACCCACTTAGAGTTATTAAATAAATAGTTATTTCAGTCGTGTCCAACTCTTCATGACCCCATTTGGAGTTTTTTGGCAAAGAAACTGGATTGATTTACCATTTCCTTCTCCAGCTCATTTGACAGATGAAGAAAAATGAGTCGAGCAAAGGCAAAGTGACTTGCTCAGGGTCACACAATAAATATCCAAGACTTGAACTCAGGTTTTCCTGATTTCAAAGTGAAATTACTATCCTTTGAACCATGTGACTGCTTTAAATAAAGACTATGAAAAATAGTAATGAGGCTAGATCAATTGTTTAGAATTAGAGGTTTGGTTATCAAAAGGTATCACCAAAACTTTTTGTCCTGTGAACAGAGGGAACCATTTTGGCAATAGCAATTAGGCTAGGCAGGTGGGGAGAACTTCTGGAAGGGTTCAAGAAATGAGGTTTAAGTCAGCAACTTGAATCATTGGAAAGAACTCTGACTTTGATATCAGAGAATCTGAGCTCACATGCTATATCTGAGCTTTGTACTCAAATGACCATGGGTAAATCATTTAATCTCAAACAGGTTTCAGTTTCTTCATCTGTAAAACAAAGGAACTGGATGAAATGACATCAAAGGAACCTTCCAGCTTACTGTCGATGATCCTGTGACTTGCACTAGGCCGATGGGGGGAGGAAGGTGAAATGTATAACACCCAGCTCTCTGTAAAGAATGACATATTTTTTAGTTTTTTTCTGCATCATTCACATTTTCTATATCATTTAAGTCTAGAACATCAATAGAACAATCAATCAAGCTCTGACAGGTAGTGTTTGCTGATCTCTAAGGCATAAATATTATAATGAACATTTAACATTTGGGTTTGAGAGTCCAGTTGACTCCAGTATAACCCTTTAACTCCATTGGGAATGGTAATGGAAGAGGGGAGGAGAGATTAATGTATGAAAGCATTATAGATTTAGAAGTTCCAATGAACCTTAGAGATAACTTCAACCCCTAACATGGCAATGGATGACATAACTTCAAGGAAGTTATATGGCTTTCTGAAAGTTTCACAAGTAGTCAGTCAATAAATGTTTATTATGTTCTTACTATGAATAAGGTAGTAGGTTAAGCATTCAGCATACAAATAAAGCCTGAAACAATTCTTGCTCTCAAGATGCTCAGATGCATGGGGAGACAGAATGTAAAAAAACATGCAAATAAATCTAAACAAAGAAGATAACGATAATCTGCAAGGAAAAGAATAATCCTCTATGGAACTGGGAAGGGATATTGCAGAATATTCAATTTAGGGCCAGCCCTCCATCTTCTGTGGCATATAATTGCCTATTAAATTAGTGTATTTGCTGAGTTGGAATGAAGTCTTCATTTAATCAACATCAGTGCTTTTCCTTCAGTTAATGGTCATCTCCTGACTCTGCAATTTTGTATAAGCTATCCCTCTTATTTGGAATATAATCTCTTTTCACTTCTCTGAGAATCCTTAAATTCCTTCAAGGCTTAGCTCAGGTGCCAATGCCTATAAATGCGTTAGATGATCCCCTGATTGTTAGGGCTGGTTCTCTCTTTATCTTAGAATAATCTTGTTTTTTACTTTTTGGTTTCCATCTTGGATTCTCCTAGTAAAAAAGTAAGTTCCTTGAAGACAGGAAGCTACCACAGTATCTTGTACCTAGTACACATTTAAATACTGTTGAATTTTCTTTTTCTGGAACATTTTTTTATCTCTTTTTCCCCAACACCTGACTTTTTTTTTATCCTTCATTCTCAAAGAAGACCATGACATCAGGGAGGTGATGTCATGACAGGCACATGAATTGGATTTGAGTGAGGGGTTGCTGGGCTAAGTCACCAGCCTCACTTTCTCCTCCAGAATTATCTGGAGGAGAGTGGCCAGATATGAATCAGGATGACTGGAGATGGTCCTGGATGCGAGGCAATCAGGGTTAAGTGACTTGCTCAAGGTCACATAACTAATAAGTATCAAGTGACTGAGTCTGGATTGGAGCTCTCATCCTCCTGACTCCAAGGTCAGTGCTCTAATCACCTAGCTGTCCCAACACCTAACACAATGGATAGAGATAGACCTTGAAAGTTTGTTGATCATAGGAATTCCTTGATGAGGAAAGTTCCTTTTCCAGTATAGGTTTGCACTTTCTTACAATTTAGATTCTTAGAAATCTAAGGCACCCGAGAGTATAAATGACTAGCCAAGGACTACCAAACAGTACATTTCAGAGTTTGGACTTGTACTCGGTCTTGAATCAGGTTTTTCTGATTTTAAGTAATGTTGTTTTATACATATTAGGCATTTAATTCATATTTGTTGATTCTGTGATATCCATGTGTAGAAAAATAGGGTATTCTAAGGTGGCACAGGGAATAGTGCTCTAGCATTAAGACCTGGGTGAATTCTTATTTATTTATTTTTTGAATTACAAATATTTTATTTATTTTGAGTTTTATAATTTTCCCCCTACTCTTACTTCCCTCCCCCCCCATCCCCCACAGAAGGCAGTCTGATAGTCTTTATATTGTTTCCATGGTACACATTGATCCAAATGGAATGTGATGAGAGAGAAATCACATCCTTAAGGAAGAAACATAAAGTATAAGAGACAGCAAGATCAGACAAAAAGTTATCAGGTTTTTTTTCTAAATTAAAAGTAATAGTCCTTGGTCCTGTTCAAACTCTACAGGTCTTTCTCTGGATACAGATGCATTCTCCATTACAGACAGTCCCAAATTGTCCCTGATTGTTGCACTGATGGAATGAGCGAGTCCTTCAAAGTTGATCATCACCCCCATGTTGCTGTTAGGGTTTTTCTGCTTCTGCTCATCTCACGACCTGAGTGACTTCTTTAAAATTCTAATTTATCCTCTGTATCTTTAGGTTCTTTTTAAAAAAAAATTATGACTTTCAGGTAGTTTAGTAATGCTTAAATTATCTTTCAATCTTTATTATTTTTCTAATGAGATGTTTTACATTTTCTTCTATTTGGCCACTTTAAAGACCTCCTACTGAAGCTACCAACCTCCACCCTGATGTCACAGATTTCTCTGTGACTTCTTAGGTAGCTTTAGACTAGAAAAATGTCTTGTTCTGACCTTTTGTTGGTTCTTCTGCTTGAGGAGTTATTTTAAAATTGTTTGGAGGGATATGTTGGGAGAGTTCAGCTGAATTGCTATCTCTCATCTTCCATCTTGCTTTACTTCTTAATTTCATATATGCACTATGTGGGTCTACTTTTCATCACTGTAGATTATAATCTCTTTTTCTCATTCTAGATGTTTCTGACATATTACTAATAAAATAATAAATATAATAAAATATCAAAAAATAATAAAATACTTTTTGCCATTCCAAATGCTTCTGACCTTGCCTCTGTGACTGCACTGGCTAGTCCTCATGTATTCATTCTCTTCTCATCTCCATTTTTTAGAATCTCTAGTTTCTTTCAAAGCTACATTCAAGCTCCATATGAGACTTTCCTGAATTCCCCCAGATATTAGTGCCTAATTTGCCACCATGAAATTATTTACCTATCTCTTTTTATATATTCTAATATAAAATAAGCATATATCTGCTTTCCTAATAGAATGGAAACTCCTTAAGGCTAGGGACTATTTATATTTTATTCTTGCAGCCCTAGCTCCTAGCACAGAAACTGTTACCAGGAATACTTTCTGAGTGATTGATAAATTTAGTGGGACTAAAGCAGAATACCTGACTGCAGGCTTATTTCTTTCTCTAGATTCTCTCTCTCTCTCTCTCTCTCTCTCTCTCTCTCTCTCTCTCTCTCTCTCTCTCTCTCTCTCGCTCTCACTCTCGCTCTCGCTCTCTCTCTCTCTTGCTCTCGCTCTCTCTCGCTCTCCCTTCCTCCCTCCTTCCCTCCTTCCCTCCCTCTCTCTCTACTGGGCCACCTTGCTGCCCCTTCTCTCCAAATTTCTAGCAATGACTTTTTAAAACATATGGTTGGGGTGGAGAAAGGACTGCAGAAGGCTTATTACCAACTCTGTAATAATTTTTAATATGTTTCTTTAGATTAATTCACATTTACTACCATAATTTTACAGATTAAAAAGATGTCTAGAATAAGGGTTAGCAATATTGAATAGAGGTTGGGACTGCTGGTAAATTATAGAAAATGATCTCTACTTCCCTGACCCTACTTCTATCATATGGCTTGTTTGGATATTGGAAATGAAAAAGTCTGGGTAGTAATTTCAAAGCATTAGAGAATAGTTTATGGAACAATTACTTTGGCTATTATATAAGAACTCTTAATAAATGACTAAGCAAAACAAACTTCCAGGACACTACCACCTCTCACTGCAGCAATGCCTCATGGAGAGAGCTATCCATAATTTGGTATTTTGGGCTTTTGTGTTTGTAGTCGTGTATTTTGAACATTATGAAGATGTCCTTATAAAGATAGTGATTTTTGGTTTAAATGTTCTATCTTCTTTAAAAATTTTTTTTTTTAACTTAAGGCAATGGGGTCTAAGGTCATATTTGAACTCAGATCCTTCTGACTCCAGGGCTGGTACTCTATCACCTGTGCCATCCAGCTGCCCCTGTTCTATCTTCTTAAAGAAAAAAAACCCAAAACTTTGAATTCAGTCACATAGGAACTTTGTATTTCATTTATCATAGGAAACTAAGGCCTCTAGAAGCTTAATGACACAAATTTCTCTCTCTCTCTCTCTCTCTCTCTCTCTCTCTCTCTCTCTCTCTCCTTTTCACTTCTCTCACTCCCCTTATCTATCAGTCTAGATGTCTATATACCTAACTATACCTAGGCATGCATGTAAATGTTTGTATGTGTGTATGGGTATGTATGTATCTATCTAAGTATGAATTTATCTACTTGTCTGTATCTACATAAGCCTCCAGTCATCTATCTGCCTAGCTATGCAGTTCTATATTCTATGAAGCCAAGTACCTAGCTGTGTATGTAAACATATACAAAACTGTTTATTTCCCTATGGATGTATATATATTACATCTTTGTATGTGTCTGTCTGTCTGGCCATCTATCTCCTCTTTCTTTTTTTTTTCTTTTTCTCTCTTTCTACTATCTACCTATCTACTTGCCTCATTTTTCTATCTCTGTCAGTTTTATGGCTACTTGACACATGGTTGATTGAATCTAGAACCCCAGAACCCAGGATGGTTAGACAATTGGGTCTTTTCCATTGCCTTTTTTTAGCAAAGTCAGTAGAATTGTGCATATGCATGGTTTTCTGGAATGATCTGACTTGAGAGAAGCAGGAGAGTAGAATAGACTAGAAGGAGCCCTGGAGTCAGGAAGAACTCACTCTTGTTGGGAACTCCTGGCCTGTCCTCTATCAAAGCAGTTTGCATCTAATATATAACTTGAAGAGGAGTCTGAGGGCACTGAATGATTGAGTGAACAAATAAATAAATAAATAAATAAATAAGCAAATAATGTTGCCCTTCATTCTTGACAAGGACCAAAATGACATCACTATGTTGGAGTCAAGTGTGTCTGCTTGTGGCTCATCAGAATAATACAGCCTCAGAAGGATCGACCATGCATCAGGCACAAATATTCCATGTGAACATTTGAAGTGGCAATGTCTCTAAAATTCTGCATCTCATGCTTCTTTTGAACTGCTGCACTGAATAAAGAAATGAATAATAAATAACATATTCTAAGCATTTGGTTAAGTGACAGGGATACAAAACCAAACTACTCTTAAACTTCAATTCTAAATGAAATTTCAAATATATAGGGGAATGATTACTGTTTGGAAAGTTATAGGAATGATGAGTAGATTCTAGCAAGGATAGATGAATATGCCCCTTCCATTAGCTCTGGTGTCATAAATAAATCCATTCGGGAGCTCTGGGAAGCCCAAGGTAAGAATTCTGGATTGGAAAGTGTTAAGTTCTGAAGGAATGACCTCTAGTGATAGTAGCAAGTAAAAAAGATGATAGAGAGCAAAATGAAGCATGATTGAATGGTTGGTTTGCTATGTCTTGTTATTCCAACATTTCAGTCATGTCCAGCTCTTCATGACCCCATTTGGGGTTTTCTTGGCAAAAGATGTTGGAGAGCTTTGCCATTTCCTTCTCCAGTTAATTTTACAGATGAAGAAATGGAGGCATACAGTATAGTAAGTGACTTACCCAGGGTCAGGTCTTCCTGACTCCAGTCCAGGTGTTCTATCCACAGGACTATCTAACTGCCATGATATAATAGCCCCTGAGACATTAAGTGACTTGCCCAGGGTGGCAAAGCCAGTATGCAGTAGAAGCAAAATTTGAACTCAGTTTTTCCTGATTCTGAAGCCAATTCTCTCTTTACTATGAACATGCTGGCAATACAGTCATGCCTTTAGTATAGGGAGCTCCTGATATGTAACTTCCCTTCACTGATCCAGATTGGCAAACACACTATAACTTTCAGTCTTAAAGAACTACTTGGGGGGACACTTCACTATTAAATGACTTATCCGGGATCATATCATATCATATCATCAACATTTTAGTCTTTCTAGTTCAAGGCCAATCATTTGCCAACTATACCATGTTGCCCTTCTCTGGAAAGACCATTGTCTTGTAAAGTGAAACTCCATTCTTTTGTCTCCTGTATCCACTCTGAACAGTAGCTTCATTTCCATCCAAGCTATGTTATCCTCATATTTATTTATGTTTTTCCTCCTCTATATTCAATTTATTGGTGGGGTGAGTGTGTAGTGATAGGGGAGGAAGAACCAGAATAGCTTTTCCTATTTGATGACCAAAGTAATGCTCTTTCCCTGATGTATACTAAGAAACTAAAGTGTCTTCATAAACTAGAGAAAAACCAAGATGGAATCACATAATTAGTCCCTTGACATCTATAAGGGAGAAATGAGTATAGCCTCTGAGTGTAGAAATTTATGTTAAGTAGATCTTCTGACTTCAAAGAACAAGTCACTTTCTGTGCTGTTAGGTGATATTAAAATAGTGAATGACTTGAAGTCTCCATGGGCTGGCTCCAACAGATTTCATGGTATCCTCAGTCATGAATTAGAAGTAGCCACAGGTTGGACAAACCAGATGAACAATATTTCTGCCTATGCAGAGCATTCTTTGAACCTCACGGCTGTCTTGGGAGATATGAACCAAATAGATTATTATCATTCCCCCTTTCATAGATGAGGAAATGGAGATACCAGAAAGCAATCTTCCTGTTCCTCCATGCTGTCTCCATCATAATTTGTTTTGAATGTGTCATCTGTCCACAAGTGTTAAAGTATGGCATGGCAGCTAGCTGGTGTGGTAGAATGGGTAGAGCACTGAACTTGAAAGTTGATCCCTACTTTGAACACTTACTAGTTATATGTCTTTGGACAAGCCATTTATCCTCCCTCAGACTTAGTTTCCAAATCTCTAAAGTGCACTTAATAATACCTTTACTACTGTTGTAAGAATAAAATGAGGTGTTAGATGTAAAGAATTCTATAAATCTCAAAGTATTATATAGACATTTGCTATTATTCTATGTAGGAACTGTATAAAGACATGCAAATGTTTATATTGAATTAAATGTGTATGACTTTCTTTTCTTCTCTCTCTTGGATGATAGTGCTCTGGTCTTAGAGTCACAGGACCTGGGTTCCAATTCTACCTTTGATGCTTTAGAAGCTGTGTGACCTTGGTCAAATCATGTAAAATATCTAGATCTCAGTTTCCACATCTATAAAATAAAGGGGTTAAAGTAGTTGACCTCTGAGGTCTCTAATGGCTTTAGAGCTAAGATCCTATCCATGACTTCTCTCTCTTGCAGATCTCATTAGTTTCATGGATTGTTATCATTATTTCATACACAACTATCAGTTGGTTAGTCATCAAGTATTTTTTAAGTGCCTGTGCTCAGTGATGCCAATACAATGAAAGACAAATGGCAGGCTCAGGCTCAACACTCATTTATCTAAACTTAATTGATCTCCCTTATATCTGTCCAACACCATCCATTGTCTGCTGCAAATCTTCTAATCATCCCATTTCAATCTCAATTTATCCAACAGTGGAACTCAATATTGTTCCTTCTTTCCATTCTTAACTTTTACCACCTCCAAACTTCATATCTATCAAAAGTATCACTATTTTCTCTGTCATCAAAGACCACAACATTGGTGGTCATCCTTGTTCTTTTCCTCATGCTCATCCCCCTATCAATTGCCTAATCCTGTTGGTTTAACTTTCATAGTACTAATATTTGTATATATTTCCACAGTGTCATCAAGTCTTAATCACCTCTTACTTGTATTATTTTAATAGTCTTCTTACTAGCCTTTCTGCTTCCAGTCTCTCCTCTCTTCAATATATCCTTTTCATAGATTGCCAATATAATTTTTTATTATTAAATTCTATTTTTAATTTGTGTAATAATACAAGCATGTTCATAATATGGTACATTAAGAAGGATGATTAAACATGAAACTGCAAATCAACTATGCACAATTGGCTATTCTTTTCAAATATATAGCAAAATTATCATGTAAATTTCTTTTGTCTTCCCCCTCCCCCTGCCCTAGAGATGGCTATATTAGAAAAAAATTATATATCCATATCTATATCTATAAATATACAAACACCCATAATTTTTCTATACATTCTTTTATTTATTAAACCTTTATCTGGATATGATAACATTTTTCTTCATATATCCCTTAAGAGTTAATTTGGGTATTTGTAGTCGTCAAAATAAGTTTTTGTTCAAAGCCATTTTTTTTTGCAAGGCAATAGGATTTAATGACTTGCCCCAAGGTCACACAGCTAGTTAATATTAAGTAGCTGAGGTCACATTTGAACTCAGGTCCTCCTGATTCCAGTGGTCAGTGTTCTATCCATCTAATAGCCCCCCAAAGTGAATAGTAAAACAATACAAGGTACTGTACACAATGTTCTCTTGATTTTGCTTATTTTATTCATCATTATTTCATCCAAATCTTACCATTTTATTAAACCATTGAGTTCATCATTTATTTTTTAATTTTTTTTTTTAGGTCTTTGCCAGGCAATGGGGTTAAGTGGCTTGCCCAAGGCCACACAGCTAGGTAATTATTAAGTGTCTGAGACTGGATTTGAATCCAGGTACTCCTGACTCCAGGGCTAGTGCTTTATCCACTGTGCCACCTAGCTGCCCCGAGTTCATCATTTCTTATAGCCCAATTAGTTTTCTAATACTTAATTTTAAGACAAATCTTTGATGGCATCATTACAACAGTTTCCTTGATCTAGTGACTTGAGGATAAAATAAAAACATTCTATCTTGCCAGTCAATGACCTCTAATACCTGATTCCTGATGATCTCTCCAATCTTGTTTTGTTTTATTCCCATCTTAAATTCTACATTCTAGTCAGGCTAGATAGATGAGTTGTTCCCCAACTTGGATATTACATTTTTTAAAACTTGTACTAATTCATATCCTTCATCCCCAGGATGTACTCCACCCCCATTTCCATCCTTTCAAATTCTTTTCCTTCAAAATTCAGCTTAGTCATCAATCTGTAAAGCCTTCTTTGGACACCTTCCTCATCCTCAGTGTCAGTGCCCTTTCTCATCCTTATCTGTGGATATGTTTTTGGAAGGCTGGAACTGTTCCATTACAGACTTGATATTCCCAAGTATGCCCAAACATCATAGGTGTTCTGTTGAATTGAATTGAATTGCATATTCTTGATATTGTCTTTTTTCATACAAGTCATCGTTGATTTTTCACTACTACCCTCTCACGACTTCTATGACTTTCGATTGCCCCATGGGTCATGTGCAATACTAATTTTGGGAGTGGATGTTGTATTTATTACTTCTCAGCTATGTAACATGATTAGAAAGATACTGGTATTCAAAGCCTGGGTATTATTGACTTTAGAATGATAAGATCATGAGAGTTTTATAATTGAAGGAATGGAGATGAAGTGATGGCAATCTTTGGATCACTTAATTTATTGTTATTTTTGTTTACTTCAGTCATACCTGACTCTCCATAATCCCATTTGGAGTATCCTTTGCAGAGATACTGGAGAGGCTTGTCATTTCCTTTTCCAGCTTGCTTATAGATTAGAAAAACTGGGGCAAATAGGATTAAGTGACTTGCCCAGGGTCACCAGGGCTGAAACCAGATTTGAACTCAGGTCTTCCCGACTCCAGGTGCTCTATCTATAGACCCTGGTCTATCTAACTTCCCTGAATCATTTAAAGCAATATACACTTTCCAATGAGTGATCCAATTTGGTCTTTGTCTCCTATACAGATTAGAGGTCTTTACATATTGTCTACTTACAGTATCTGTCCCATTCTCTCTCTCTCTCTCTCTCCAAGACATAGATACATACATACACACACATGTGTATAATTATATAAAAGTAAGCATAAGTATATATAATTGTATGTATAATTATATGTATTTATTTCTATGTATACAATGTATTATTGTATGTATAATTATATAAATGTATTTCTATGTACACAATATATATGCATATATATAAATACAAATCTATTAATTGAATTTGTTGAGATCTGTATGCTTATTTATCCACACAAATGTAGATACATTAGTTTTTGTTTATGTATGTATGTGTGTATGTATTTACAGTGTAATAATTCTCACATGGCTAATATTTTCCTCTATATCATTTCTATCTCTACACCTATTATATCAATATCTATTTACAAATTTCTATACATATTTCTATTTTCATGTTCACATTGATATATTTGTAGTGTGTTTGCATATATATTTTATGTCATATTTGCATATGAATATATCCATGGTGAAGGGCCTGTAGAATGTGACAAACTAAAATCTAACCTTGGAGCCAAGCTGGGCCAGACTTTGTGGGCTGTGTGACTTTGGACAAGTCAACCTATTAGTTTTCTAGGCCAGAGGTCAAGAATTGGATTAAATCAAAGGGGAGGCTAGGTGGAGAAGTGGATAAAGCACCTTCCCTGGAGTCAGGAGTACCTGGGTTCAAATCTGGTCTCAGACACTTGATAATTCCTTAGTTGTGTGGCCTTGGGCAATCCACTTAACTCCATTTGCCTTGCAAAAAAAAAAACCCAAAAAAGAATTGGATTAAATCAGTCTGGAAACAGATTAAAATATAATTCAGAAATATTTCATGAAACCAAAATAATAAAACATAGATAGGATTACATTTGAGAATTATGTTAATAGGAGATCCACAGCAATCCTTACATATGAATTAGTGACTCCTGTTTTGGCTCAAGTTTGAAATCACTACTCATCTTTTTCCTGAAAACTATAAGTCTTGGACAAAGTTCTGCCCTACATTAATGGACAGAGTTTTTTCTCATCTGATCATCTGGAAGTTTCTTAAGGCAATGCTGATATTCTTGGTGGACAGATTCAATGTTTTTCTTTGTATCACCAGAACTTAGACTAATATCTCATGAACAGAAAGTGCTAAATAAGTGATTGTGTGACCTTTCCATATCTTGTCAACAATGAATAAATAGCCTCAGACAATAATGACCTAGCTGTGTGGCCTTGGGCAAGCCACTTAACCCCATTTGCTTTGCAAAAACCTAAAAAACACACACATACAAAAAAATGAATAAATATATATTATATATAATATAATAAATTTATATTTGAATGAACAAATATATACATGTATAGATCTCTATATAAAATTTATTGAAAAATTCAATAGATATCATCTAACTGTATTTCATCATTAGTATAATGCTTATCTCTCATCTTGGTTTTTTCATTGTGGATGGTTCAACCATTGTCTTTTAAATTACTATGGATCATATTGAGCCACTATTGACGTGTTGATGAAATATGTATTTGTATATATTGGTGTTGTATATTGTACATTGTATAAGTTATATATTGGTGTTATTACCATTGATGTATATATAAATATAAATTGATATATAACAATAATTTTATATAAATATAATTTATATATTTATATTATATCTATATATTATATGTAGATAAATATAATTATATAAGTGAATAATAATTATATATAAATATAAATTTATATAAAAATATAAATCAATTATAAAAACACTAATAATAGCTGGCATTTACTAATATATTGTGCCTCAAAGTTTACAAGTGATTTATCTCATTTGGTCCTCACAATGACCATATAAGGCATAAGCCAAATATTCCCTTTATTATATCCTCCACTTTACAGATGAAGAAACTGAGGCTGAGAGAGGTTAAATAATATGTTCAAGTCAAAACAGCCAGCTCATGTCAAAGGCAGAATTTTTCTTCTTTCAAATTCCATTACTATATTCACTATACCATGCCATATCTACTATAGTTTGACCCCTACATAAGAGCATTTGATGACCCTCACCATGAATAGGGAATCCTTCTGTTTCAGCTCTGAGCAGATTACAGTTCATGACGTTTCTCTTAAGTTATAATTTATCTCCCCAAAGTACATTTAAATTGATGTCAAGATTTAGTGGATCATTGAACAAAGTTATCTTTGTAGTCATATCTATCATATAATTGTGTAGAAGGTTGACATTTGAATAGCCTGTTCCTTGTTTGAGGAGTATCTTGTCATATGGAGTGCAATGTCCTTTTTTTTTTTGGCAAGGCAATGGGTTTATGTGACTTGCCCAAGGTCACACAGCTAGGTCATTGTTAAGTGTCTGAGGCCGGATTTGAACTCAGGTCTACCTGACTCCAAGGTCGGTGCTCTATCCACTGTGCCACCTAGCCACCCCTGAGTGCAATGCTTTTTAAAAAACCATGGAATGAATAGGAAAAAAAATCCATTTAAAACAACTACAGAATGTCTAAAATGCTTGGAAGTCAACCTATGAAGACATACATGGGAATTATATGAATTCTATAAATGACTACATGAATACTACTGTGGGCTACAAGATACTCCTATGGAAATAAAGTCCTAAATTATTGGAGAATATCAATCATTTCTGTGTAACTAACCAATATAATGAAAATGACAGTACCAACTAAATTATTTTACTTCTTCAGTGATATAGCAAACTCCCAAAGACTTCTTTTATAAGTTAGAAAATGCAATAATGAAATTCATCTGAAGGACTCAAAGGTTAAGAATCTCAAGGAAATAATGAAAAACAAATTGTCAGGAAGAGGGCCCTGCAGTCCTGGATCTCACTGTCCTACAAAGCAATAATCATCAAAACAGTTTGATACTGGTTAAGAAATAGAGAGATCAATCAGTGGAACTGATTAACAATACGGCATGTAGAAACAAAGAAATGCAGTAGTGTACTGGTCAATAAATTCAAAGGCCTTCAGCCTTTCGGGTAAGAATGCAATATTCAATAAAAATTACTGAGAAAATTAGAAAGTAGTTTGGCAGAAAATTTGTATAGGACTATCTCAGCCTGTCTACCAAAATAAGCTCCAGATAGACACTTAAACCTAAAAGTCACATCCTAAACAAATTAAAAGATAAAGAAAGAAATTGCTTTTCAGATATATTGGTAGAGGAAGAGTTTATGACCAAATGAAGGATTTTAGAGAGAATCACAGTTAAAATGAACAATTTTGATTAGATAAAATTAAAATTTTGCCCAGAAAAATTCTGTGTCGCTAAAATGAGAAGGAAAAGTGATAATTTTAGTGGAGGATGGAAGGTCTTCCTTTGCAGTTAGTTTTTCTGATGTTTCTTTTCCAAGATACATGAAGAATTAATTCAGTTTTATAAGAACAAGGGGCAGCTTAGGTGGTGTGCAGCAAATAGAGCACCAGCCCTGCAGTCAGGAGGACCTGAGTTCAAATCCAGCTTCAGACACTTAATATTTATCTAGCTGTGTGATCTTAGGCAAGTCATTTAACCCCAACTGCATGGCAAATACAACAACCCCCAAAAAACAATTTAATAAGAACAAGAATCAATTCACATTTGATAAAAAAGGAATGTTTTCAAAGAAAGAATCCCAGTTATCAATAAATTTTTGAAAAATATCCCAGATCACTGATAATTACAGAATTGCAAATTAAATAAATTTTGAGACTTTTATTTCATAGCTAAGATTGAAACAAAATTGACAAAATTGGAAAATGGCAAATATTAGAAAGGGATATAGGAAAATAGAGACATTAATACATGGTTAGTGGAGCTGTGATTTGGTGTAGCTATTCTGGAAAGCAATTTGGAACTTTCATCAAAGAGCCAATTAATTGATACTACAACTTGTCTTGTAGTTCTATTTACCATAGTGATCAACAAAGAAAGAAAAGCATCCACATGTTTAAAAATATTTAGAATCTCTCTCTCTCTCTCTCTCTCAAACACACACACACACACACACACACACACACATACACATACACACACGCAAAAATATACAGACACACACACAAAGAATTGGGGACTAAGGGGTTACTCATCAGTTGGGATTGACAAGTAACCATATAAGAAACCATTGTGCTGAGATTTAGGGGATAGTTTCAGAGAAGCCTGGGAAGATTTGTGTGAACTGACATTTGGTGAAGTAAACAAAACCAGTATAATATTTTTGAGAAAAAATATAAAGATAAATAACTTTAATAGAAAATAACTCAGACCATTACAATGGACAAACATGATTCCCCAAAATAAAAAAAAAAATGAAGATTCCTACCTACCTGCTTACAAAGAAGCGATGGACTCAGGGTGCAGAATGACATGATTCATTTTGGACATGGAACTTGTTTTCCCTGAATATGCATTTTTGTTGTAAGTATTGTATTGTTTCTTTTTTCTAATCTGGTGAAAAGGGGGAGAGGAAAAAACATTAAAAAAAAGTAAAAATTCTTTATTTCAAGAAATGAACCAAGACAGGATAACAAAAAGTAGACAAAATAGAATCTTGTATTTGCTACACTTTTCCATCATTTTTGTGACTTAAAAGTTATGATCTATTCCAGAAGATATTCTTGATAAGCACGTCTACTTCCTTCTTAGCTTTTCCATTGTAGAGAATCTTGACCTGTGCATAAATCAGTCTCAAAGATTTAAAAGTGGTGAGAAAATCAGCTTATCAATCTTAGTATTGATGGTATATCACATTTGTGTAGAATTTTAAGGTTCACAAAAGCTTTTTCTTAATAACAACATCATCAGTTAGCAAGTGCAAGTATTTTGTGCTCCTCATTTTACAAATAAGAAAATTAGGGCTATTAAAGTTTAAGGGAATCTTCCAAGATCACATAGTAAAACTAAATGTTTGATGTCAGAATTTGAATGTAGGTCTTCTAATGGTATGATGTCCTGCTTTGAGTAGGAATGGTTGTGGGGATGATAAGATTGATGCATATGATTTATCTTGATTTTTGTAATCATCCTCTTCTTTGAAATGCCTTTAATATCAAGCCATGAGTGCTCATTGTCTTAAGTTCCATTTTTATACTCTAACTGTGGGGACATAGTTTCTTGCATTTAGCAAATGATTAATAAACATTCCCTGAACCGAGTATATAGCAGGTACTAAGGTAATAGAGTTTTGATGGAGAAAGTTCCAATTTGTCACTGATGAAAATTGATCACCAAGGAAATGATAGCAACTCTGTCTCATTTTGTATCTCTTTATTGCTCTTTTTCTGGTATATACATATTTATAGTGATGCAATGATAGATCACATGTATGTTTGTGTACATTTCTATTATATCATACACATATTTTAGATAAGCTGCTTCTTTTTCTCAATACGGTCTGTGGAAAGTCTCCGTAAAATTCCTTAATAATAATTATAGTTGGCATTTTTATAGCAATTTGAAGTTTTCAGAATATTTTACATAAATTATTTCATTTGATCTTCATAGCAACTCTGGGAAATAAAAATATCCTTCCTGCTTTTACAGATGATGAAACTGAGGCAAAGAAGGTCTAAGTAATTTGCACTTGCAATGTTTATTTTCGGTGTCTCTTATTGGTCTATTAATTTTTAGTAGCATGGATTATTATGTGAGTTAATGCTGTTTTCAGTCTAAGATGACTGCTGTCTATATATTGTTTATACATAATTATTTATATGCTGCTTCCCACTTTAGATAGAACAATGCTTTTTTTAACTTACTTTTTTTACTTACTTTGCATTCCTAGTGCTTAATAGGTGTAGCATAAACTCAGTAAATACTTGGATTTATATTCCTATACAATGATCAACTGATAAAAATCTATTGATTTAGGGGTGGCTAGGTGGCGCAGTGGATAGAACACTGGCCCTGGAGTCAGGAGTCCCTGAGTTCAAATCTGGCCTCAGACACTTCGTAATTGCCTAGCTGTGTGGCCTTGGGCAAGCCCCTTAACCCCATTGCCTTGCAAAAAACCTAAAAAAAATACAAATAAAATTAAATCTATTGATTTGTCATGTTAGGCATAGATCCTTGGATGCTGTGACCTAGCCATCTACCTCCTAAATGAATGTATCGAATAAAGCATAATGGTGATCTAGAAACATTGGTGACAGCATGGGGAAACAGATTAAAATTAGCGTTAATATAATCATCAACTGGGTTTTGTTCCATATGGCATACAATTAAGCTAAACCCCATCTGTTTCTTCATAAACAACATTTTTAGATGGGTTCACATTCCTGATCACCATCTATGGAAAACATTTTATGACTTTTAAAAAAATTTACCTTTAACTGTCACTATGTTTCTGACACAAATATTTTTGATTAAAAAAAAGCCCTGCTGTTAAAGTCAATTGTATTTAACTGAAGACTTGTTCCCGACTTTGACCTTCTTAATATGTCTTGTAACCTAATTTATAATTCTTGCCGAAAGAAAACCAATTTTGTTGGGATGGAGAGGAGACACCAGGAGGAGCCGTGCCACTGGGACCTTTTTACTGGACAAAGAAAAAGTTGTTGCCAACAATGTCAGCAGCAGATTTCCATTTCTTTGACCTGAGGAACCTGTTTGAGCAGGATGTTACCTTGCTGGGTGACGAGGACAAGACAAATGGCGTTTCCTACTTGTCTAGCAGGTGTGCTTGCCATTGGTTTGGCTTGAAATGCATTGACAGAATAGCAATGGGGACCATTTGTCTTTATCTTTGTAACACCTGACAAGAGGCATGATTACTTCTGTAAGGGTATCAAAATAAAGAAAAAATGTCCTGTCCGAGGGCCCAGTTATTTATCACCTTCTGAAATGCTGACCCAGGCAAGCAAGATAGAAATTCCTCATCAAATTGCCTCCCAGAATCATTATTTTCCTCCCCTAGACGATATGTGAAGAGCACTGATTTCACCGGCACCCCCCCCCCACTTCTTGTCTGTATGTTGGGGGGATAATTTTCTCGAGAGTCCAGGCGTCTCTTCCTAAGCCCATAGCTTCTGCATAGATTATTCTACATGTTAGAATGAAAATCTCTGCCCTGTTCCCTTCTTGGACTGGAAATAAGGACTGTCACTAGTCAGCAAGCTTATTAACCAATATTGAACGCACAGAGAAAATTAGATTTAGTTTGTAGGCAAGTGTTAGAATGTCTCCAGGCAAATTGGATGGAGCCAACTTTCCCAAGCCCTTTATTTATTTCCTGGTTTTTTATTTTCTAATTAGACAGGCTTTCCATTTCTTTATAAACTCTCTACCTCAATTATTGCAGGTCTAGTGAATCCTTAACATAATGGAACCATCCTAATTCAGACTAATGCTATTATTGAGAAGTATAATCCAGTCCTTGGTCCATAGACTTCAAGTTGACAAGAATGCCATTAAGCACCTGGGCCTTAGATGATGAATTTGCAGCTCAGATTTCCTACTTACACAAAACAGGCAACTCCTATACTTATCTGTTCTTTCAATAAACTAAATGAAAAATAGTGTGTGTGTGTGGGGCAAAGAGCATTAGATGTTTGCATGGTAGCTACTATTTTCCAGGAGATTCCATGTGGCATGAAGTTTTCTGTTCTTTCTTTGTTGGCATGACCATTAGGACAATATGGTATTTCTCTCATAATTTTCCCTAGGATTGATGGTCTTCATCAGAAATTGACTGCTTCATTTACTTTTCCATTTTGACTTTTGTCAATTGCTATATCTGTACTAAGAAGATCTCAACAGTCAAAAAGAATCCATTAAGGCACAATTTAAGGGACAAATAGGTAGCAATGGATAGAGCACTGGAATCAGGAGGACCTGAGTTCAAACATGACCTCAGATACTTAGTAATTGCCTAGTTGTGTGACCTTAACCCCATTGCCTTAAATACTTTTTTTTTTTAGTTTTTGCAAGGCAATGGGGTTAAATGGCTTGCCCAAGGCCACACAGCTAGGTAATTATTAAGTATCTGAGGCTGGATTTGAACTCAGGTACTCCTGACTCTAGGATCAGTGCTCTGTGCACTGTGCCACCTAGCTGCCCCAATATTTTTTTTAAAAAAGACACAATTTAATAGGAATATGTTTGTGCAGTGGCTTGGAATCAGGAAGACTCATTCATGAGTTCAAATCCAACCCCACATACTTACTAAGTGTGTGATTCTGGGCAAATCATTTAACCCTGTTTGTCTTGCTTTCCTCATTTGTAAAAATGAGTTGGAGAAGGAAATGGCAAGTCATTCCAGCCTCTTTGCTAAGAAAACTCCACATGGGATCACAAAGAATCAAATGTGACTGCAATGACTAGACAACAACAAAGTATAAAGTCTTAGAGTTGGGTACAGTAAAATCAGGGTCACACAACTGGTAAGTATCTGAGATTGGATTTGAACTCATGAATATGAGTCTTCCTGATTCCACTAGATTTCTGTCTCCCCCAATGTGTATGTGTATGTGTATGTGTATGTGTATGTGTATGTGTATGTGTATGTGTATGCGTATATGTATGTGTATGTGTACATGCATGTGTATGTGTATGTGTATGTGTATATGTATATGTATGTGTATGCTTCTCAACCCTGTGAGAATTTAAGCTCCTTGAAGGCAGTGCTACTTCTCTGGCACATCCTAGACATTTAATATTTACTAAATGATAGAGGGAAATGGTCATACTTATCAATGAGATAGATCACAGTTCCATTGAAGCTTTGAAGCAAGATCAAGCCAGTTTTTTTTACTACATATACACATACACATGATCATAACATACATATACATATACATGTACATGTACACATACACACATATATACATATACATATACATACACATACACATACACATACACATACACATACACATACACATACACATACATATACATATACATATACATATGGTGAGGCACTAGTAGTTGGAAGCAGTGAGAAGGATGTGACAGGATCAGGAAGAGCCTTATGTAGGAGGTGATACTTGAGCTAAAATTTAAAGAAAGCTCGGATTTCTAAAAATTGGAGTGATTGAACTTACCCATTTCTTTTCATCCTGTGTGGTTCTTTTCTTTGTCCCAATGAATGAGTTGAAGGTCTACTGCCAGGTCTTTTAATATTTTATGGATAACAATACCAAAAGGTGGTTTGTCCATTTCTTGTCTCCTTCATTCATACTACATGACCAACCTATCTTTTTGTTCTTGTCACAGGCATGCTTGACCATGATCTTGTCTTTTCAACCACTTCTCATGATTAGTCCTCATTAATAATATTCCAAAGCCCACTTATACTCATTGTTTGTCTTTTTATTTATCTCTGATTCATCTTCTTCTGGGATCATGGTTTTACAATATGTACTGAGAGATAATATCACTTGGAGAAGAATGAAGTTGCATGGCCTAAAAGATAGCATATTGGACTTGGAGTCAAGGACTTGGGTTCAAATCCCTCCTTGAATATAAATATTAGTTGGGACAAGTCAACTAATCTTTCTGACCCTCAGTTTCATTGGTAGTAAAAACAAAAAAGATTGTTGGACTACTGGCCTCTAAGGTCCCTTCCGGGTTTAAATATAGAATCCTGTGCAGTGGATAGAGCACCGGCCTTGGAGTCAGGAGTACCTGAGTTCAAATCTGGCCTCAGACACTTAATAATTACCTAGCTGTGTGGCCTTGGGCAAGCCATGTAACCCTATTGCCTTGCAAAAAAAAAAACAACCTAAAAAATTAAAAATAAATATAAGGTCCTAAGAAACATTATCTTAGATCAAATTAATAGAAGCATGAGATTCAAAGAAGAGAAGCAATTGCCCTTTTGTATTCTGCCCTGCTTCAGACATATCTGGAATTTGGTATTCAGCTCTTTTAGGAAGGTCATTGATACACTAGAATATTCCCAGAAAACAAGAAGAACCAGGAGAGTGAGTAAAATGGAGCATAACCCATACTAGACTTGTTTAATCTGGAGAAAGTATACTTAGAAAGGAATAATTTTTAGAAGAGCCATTATATGGGAGATAGATTAGATTTATTCTCCTTGGTCATGGTTGGCAGAATTTGTAAAAATGGGTCAGAGTTTCATAGAAGTAGTTTTTAAGATTCAGTATTTAGAACTGGTTGGGACCTTAGAAGCCACAGAATCCAGCTTTCTCATTTTGCAGATTAGGAAATAATTTGAGAGGTTAAGCGATTCAGCCTCAAGGTTGCCATTCTCCAAGGCTAGTCAGGAAAAATTCAGTAATTAGAGCTTTTTCACATCGGACTGCTTTAGAAGGAAGTGGATGCTCATCTCTGGTGGTCTTCAGGTAGAAATTGATTGTCCTCCGAAAAATTAAAGGGAGAATTCTTGTTCAGCTATCAATTGGACTAGATCTCCAATGCCTTTTCCAGGTCTGTGATTTTGTGAAAAAGATAGGATGAGTGGTGTTTGGAAGAATTTTCCTTTAAAACTTTTTTATACAAAGGAAATTCAGAAAAACACTGATGAAGTAGAATTCTTATGAATAAATAAAATAAGGTAATATACCCACATATATGTTTAATATAAAGTTATGCACAAGACTGTTTATATTATAAGGCTGTTTTATTTGTCCAATTCCCTACCTTACTAAGGAGAATGTATTGACTATAAATATACTTTGTTTGATGAAGAATACTTGTGTTTTGACTCAGGATTTTCATTATGTGCATCTCTTCTCATTATCCAGGATTATAAACTAGCCATAGCAGTTGAAGTTATTTGGGCTTTGCTATTTATTCTTGGATAAACTCTCAAAGATTTAGAATATGATTTCTCTCTCTCTTTTTCTTCTTTCAATGCTCCTGGTACCCGTAATTCTATTAGTTTCAGGTTGACGTCTAACAGTGAAGACATCAAGCCCTCTAAAATGGAGTAGAGGGTCTTTATGAGTCACAATGTCTGAAAATGTCATCGCTATGCAGTCAATCTAGTGATGAGCCTCTCAGAATTTAGTTAGAGTGGTTGTGAGACAGGGGATATACAGTTTGTCGCTAGGATCATACTGAAGACTTTTCAGTTAGTGGGGTGTGCTAGAACCTTTGGTCTATGGAAACAACCTTCAAGAACATGGGCTTGTCTCCATGCTACTTTAAAGCATCAAAGAAAATCAATATAACGTAAGTTCCTTGAGATCAAGGACTTTTTTATTTTCATTTTTACTTATAAATTATCTGGCATATAAAGATATGGACTGTTCTGTGATTTCATTGGTATCTGAAGCTACTGAGTGAGGAAACCCTCTTTACCAATGCAGGTTGGTACCTTCTCTTTAATGCATATCTTAGAGAATTGCCTGGGTACTGAGAAACTAAATGACTTGCCAGGATCATAGAGCCAGTTCATGATGGAGATGAAATCTGGTCTCAGATATCTCTGGTTTCAAGTCTTCTATCCACAATACCAGGGGTTATTAAACTACAGTTCCAATCCAATCAATACTTATTAAGGCTTTATAATATATCAGATACTGTGCTAAGTACTACAGATACAATTAATAAAATAAAAGACAGTCCCTGAAGTTAAGCTCAAATTGCTTATAATCTCATGGATTAGGAGTGGAGTGAACTAAAAGTCTGCCCTCTGTACCTTCCAATTGGAGGAGAGAGAAGTCTGAAGGAGGTGGTGTCAAACAAGGATTGAGTTAGCAGCTAAGCGATGAGAGATGATGCTCTTAATCTTGGAGGTGCATCCTGTTTGTGGAGTTGAAGCCAGTCAGGGCAGCAGGTACAGAGTAGAGTAGAGTAAAACAAGTCTGTGAAATGAACTAATACTATCATGTATTAGTAAGTGCTTTATAAATATTATCTCTTTCGGTCCTTATAATGACCCTGGGAGGAGGTAGTATTATCGATTAGTCCCATTTTACAGATGAGGATGGAGGCAAACAGGTTCAATGTCTTGTCCAGAGTCATAAGGTAGAATATATCTGAGGCCAGATTTGAAGTCAGGTCTTCTTGACTTAAGGACCAGGGCTGTATTCATGACACTAAATAGCTGAACATTTGCAATCCTATATATTTTGTCAGGTACCTTTGAAATCAGCATTCTGAGGAGTCTAAGGGGGTGTAGGATGCAAAAATTATAAAAATTCCTGTGCCACATTATGATGATGTTTATCTTTTGTTCTTGAAGAAGACCATGACATCAGGGAGGTGATGCCCCGACAAGCAAATGAATTGGATTTGAGGGAGGGGGTGCTATGCTAAGTCATCAGCCTCATTTTCTCCTCTGGAGTCATCTGGGTCCAGTGGCCACATGTGAATCAGGATCATTGGAGATGGCTCTGGAAGCAAGTCAGTCAGGGTTAAGTGACTTGACCAAGGTCATACAACTAATGAGTGGCAAGTATTTGAAACCAGACTGGGACTTAGGTCCTCCTGACTTCAGGGGTGATGCTCTATCCACTGTACTAATAGCTGATAAAAAGTAGGTCTGAATGAATGCTTATAGATCAATTGAATACGAACAACTCTAGGTCCCCAACGTTTATTTATTAAGCATTTTCTAAGTCTCAGAAAGCTTTACAGATATATTACCTATCTACAAGGTGCTCGGTTCTACTGGAAGAGAAAACATGGCAACAACCAGGTAAAATCAAGCTATATAAAGAGGAAATGGAAGACACTTTGAGAAGCAAAGGCATTGAAAGGTTTTTTGGAATAGGTGGGATCTGAGCCAAGCCTGGATGAGACTTAGGAAAACTGAGAGGAAGAATTGAGAGGAAAGAGGATTACAGATGCGGAAGTCATGTTTAAGGAGCTTAAAGTGGGCCAATGTGACTGGAACATAGAAATGGAAAGAATGAAGGGTACCAAAGTCAGAAGGGTAAGAAGTGCCCAAGCCTTAAGGAGCTGCAAATGAGAAACAGTGTGAGTAGTCCTACAGGAGACATTGAGTGGGAAGGTGACAGATTAATCAGAAAAATTATCTTGATAGCTGATTAAAAACTGTACTGGAGTGAAAGATACTCCAGGACCGGAGACTGGTGATGGATAACACATCTTGGTTGCCTTTTTTCTTAGGGATTCCTTCGTTTTAACTTTTTAAAAATGAAGCGGAACCAACATTTGTTGTTGTTTTTGTCTTGAATGGCCTTGAACAAGAGCTAGACTAAAGGAAGATAGAATCTAGAGGGTGAAACACTGAGAGAGAGAAGCCAATTCTAAGACGATAACATTCATGTGAGGAAAGGGAAAATTCTGTCGTCCTCTCCCTCAAGAACATTGGAGAAGGAACCTGATCTCGATGCTGACTCTTCCTTGTGCTTCAATGTAAAATCACAAAACTTCTCTGACCTTCAGTTTCCTTTTCTGTAAAACAAGGAGAGGGGGATTGGACAAAATTAACCAATCAATTGGTACTTTTGAAATAGCCACCTTACTATGCTATGTTGTCCATGTTACTGAGATAAAAACAAAACGTCTGCTGTCAAGGAAATTCCATTCTACTCGGAGAGATAACATGTACAAAGATGAAATATAAGGATAGGGACACTGTTGGGATCTATGGAATCATTGGAATAAGAAATCTTCAGTTGAGGAAAATTCTCCTACAAAGGGAGGCAAGAACAAGTATTTTTTTGAGCACCTACAATGTGCCAGATATTACTGGACCCTTGACACGTCTTCCACAGTCCCTTTGGGCTCTGTATTTATGATCTTATGATTCAGGTTAGTGAAGATTTTTTGCCCCTAATCCTTCAATAGTATTAGGAAAAAAAAGATAACAGACAATTGTCCCAGAACTCATGTGAACTGCTAGCCCCAACTTGTACTTTTAAACATCCTTGGCCGGGTTGGCTTGTCCCTTCACTCTGACATCACCCACATGAAGCAAATTGTCTGGGAACATAACTATTATATTATCAGCCTTAATAGTTCTGTCCCCAAGGGTAATCTCTCAAACAAATGGGTTTCTAAATCAATAAACACCTTAGCTGGCTGTCTCTGAATTTACTTATTCATGAGATTGTTATCTCTCTGTAAATTCCCAGGAAGACTCTTTATTGCTTAATCCCACCATATTGGTTAGAATGTTTATCAGTTTTAAAATTAGGTCTTATTAAATTTTCTTTGTATCTTTGTAACTCTCTCAGGGATTTTCCTGTTTGGGAGGAGGGGAGGCTTAGAAAGTTATACTTATCTTTCCTATTACACACAGGAATGGCTCCTAATACCTTTATAAGTTGTCAAATATTGGATTGCCGACTTAAAATATATTCCTTTTCAATATTAATTGGGAAAAATACTCTCCATGTTTTCAAATAGGGTCCATTCATTTTATCTGCCTGTTTTCCTAATTGGACTCTGATGGACCCTTGGCTGTGTGGAGTTGGTTGGACATTGTAGGTTTTTAAGGACAGAGATGCTTGTCTTCCTATTATTCATTGGGAGGGTCAATCCTTTCATTCTTTTGTCTGGACAGTGGATCATAAGGAGCTTCCCTGGGAGCACATGATGTATTCCTGGTGACCATAGAATTATATTAGCAAGCAACAAGGCCTAAAACTAAATTACAGATACTCGGGCTTCACCACCTGATCTCAATGGAAGATGCCTGCTCAAGATGGCCAGGACCTCAGAAATAATGTTCTGCTGTGGGCTCATTTGAATAATCTCTTTACTCATTAAACACAGCCGCAAGGCAAGCAACGGCAGAGTTCAAAAAGCAAGCCAAGGGAATATATTAGTAATAGAATTATGGTTTAAGCCTTTGGGCTTGTTTCCCCAATATTTCTGTAGTCCATTAATTACTACAAGAATGATTTTGTCACTTACCTAAAAAAAAAGGTTAGAGGAATATTTTGACTAAGAAGCATAAGTAAAATGTATTTTTAAAGTCCTAGGTAAGCTACAATTAAATCTGAAGATCAACTCTGATAATGGTCCAACAATTTTTGTTTTTCCCCCTAACCAATCTCTAGAGACCTGGGATTAGAATGACCTATCTTTTTATTCTTGCTTTGTAAAATACTATCTTATCTCTTTTTATGAGCAATGAATGATTCATAGTACCACAGAATGGGACATTTTGGGGATGGATTCTGCTTTATTTCATTTTATTTCTTTTCTTTTTCTTATTCTTTTCTTTACTTTATTCTTTTTCTTTTCTCTTTCCTTTTCCTTTTTTCTTTTCCCTTTTGCTTTCCTTCTTTTTTCTTTTTTCTCTTCTTTTGATGAGCATCCATTGAATAGTGGGTTACCTGAAAGGCAGTGTGCTAGATGTTAAGAATGTAGAAAGGGAAAAGGAAAAGTCTCATGTGTTCAAATAGTTTACATTCCACCCAGAGCTTATAGTCTCACTGCCTTTAGTTTCTCTCCCCTCCACTATGCATTCTGTGCAGTGACCCAAAAATTTTAAGACAATTTTGTCCATGTAATTCCTGGGCTAAGAATCTCTCTCTCAAATGTTTAGGCTAAAGTAGAACCTATTCCACTTGTTATACCGACAGTAATCAATTATAATTCTTAAGGGAACATAGCTCAATAAAACTGTGCATTTCTAGGGCTCTTTCAGGCTTGAAAGGCTCTTACAAATGTGATCTCATTTTATACTCACAACAACCGGGAAGGTAGGTGTTGCCAGTGCCTGGAATGAGCTTTCTCCTTATTTCTCCTTCATTGAATCTCTAGGTTTTTTCAAGGCTTAGCTCAAATAATACCTCCTTCTTGCCTCCCTTTCCCATTAATGATTTTTCCTTCCTCAAATTCATCCTTGATTTACCTTTCAGTTTTCATATTGTAGTTCTTGGGAGAAGGTAAACTGCTTGAAGACAGGGACCATAACTCTAGGAATGGAAACAGCCTCAAGGATCATTTTCTCTGATCATAGGTTTTGAACTAGAAGAGATTGTAGAGGCCAAGTCCCAATTCCTCATTATATTGATGAAGAAAGTGAAGTAAATGATTTGCCCAGTCACACAGTTAAGAAGTATCTAAGGTAGGATTTGAACTCAGTTTCTCCTGACTCTGAGTACCCAATTCATTATATAATAACACTATTTTGGGGGTTCTTTATAGCCTGTCACCTTGTACATAGTAAACCCTTAATTAATTTTCATTTTTACTGAATTGGATTGAATTCTAATTACTGATGTCTTCAGATTCATTCTTCCTCCATCAATTTTGTTGTGAGAGTAGAATAAATTTAAAGAAGAAAATTTCAAAGGGGAAAAAAGAAAATGTACAAATAGAAGGGAACATTTCATGCTTCTTTTGTAATGAACTCTCTTCTGTTATTCTCATCTTTTTCTGACCTATTGGGAGGGAGGGGAGAGGAGGGGAGGAAGATGTTTTACCTAGGTGTATCCCACAGTCTCTTTAGTGTCTAAAATTCTAAATTCCACTTAAACCTACTCACCTGTGAACATCGATTTCCCTGCTCCCTATCCACCTGTAACACATACACTAAGGAGAGATATAACTATAGGAGTATATGGCTCATTTATTTACATTTTGATGCAACTCCAAATCAATTTATGAGAACTGGTTTAGCTCTTGGAATGTCATTTCACTCCTTGCATATACATTTAATATGGATGTTGCTTCATTGTCTGTGAAGATGTAATTTCCTTTCTTATATCTTTTAATTTGATCTACTTTTGCTTTTGCTTTGTCTGAAATAAGGATTGCTATCTCTGCTTTTTTTTAATACTTAAACTGAGGCATAACATATTACGCTCCAGCCTTTTATCTTTTATGTATATTTCTTCTTCAAACCACTCTGCTATCTTCTTCCATTTTATGAAAGAGTTTATTTTATTCACATTCACAATTATATTTACCAGCTCTGTATCTCCCTCCTCCTTTTTTTCTTCCTGTTTGTTTTTTTACCACTACTTTCCCCTTAGTCCTTTTCACTAATGTTTTGCTTTTTAGTACTTCCTCCCTTTTATCAACTTACTTCCCTTTTCTTTTCCCTTTCCCCATTTATTTCCTTTTTTTAAACTTTTACTTTCCCTTTCTATTACTCCCTTCTTTCCTTTTCTTTTACCTCTTCCCCTCCCCTCCCCCGTCCTTCTAGGGTAGAATAAATTCCTAAACCCAACTGGAAATGTATATTATCCCTTTTTTGAACCAAATCATTGAGAGTAAGATTTACTCAGTGCTGACAACCCTCCCTTCATTCCCTTTCCTATATTAGGTCCTAAGTGATCATTCATCCTCTTATGCCTTGCTTTCTTCTAGAATAATCTCTTTTTTCATGTCCTAATTATTTTATAGCTTTCTTAAACCCACTCCCTCTCTCAAAGTATACTCCTTTCAACTGTTCTTAGAGAAGTACATTTCTCAGAAGCATCATTACAACTTAATCACTTTATACTCACACCCTCGTTTCAAGTACACTTTCTCCAAAGTCCTAACAAATACAACCTTCAAGAGTTAAAAACAGATCACATCACAGTCAATTTACAAAACATTAAATCTCCCCTGGAGGCCATTCTAGTAAGTTGTACAAAATCTCATCAAAGTGTATCATCCTTGTTCAATGCTATCTTATTTAAGGGAGAAAACATTCTTTTCTGGATTAAAGTATAAGGAGTACACATTCTATTCCTCACAAAAACTAAGAAATCAACCCAGGAAGATAGTTTCAAAGAATTATACTTTTTTTGATCAAAGATGACATTATTGCATCATCTACATATAACTAAGGGAGGAGAAAAGGGGTTATCTTTCAGAGAGAAATAATATAGCTTGGAAACTTAGAGTTTCTGGGATATGGGTAAGCAATCTAAGGTCTATGAAAGGCATAAGGATGGATGACACATTTATAAAGGGACAAGTTATAGAGATCAAAGAAGGCAGTCCTCTTTGATTAAACAACCTGTACAAGGAAGAACCTTAAAGGGGAGAAAATAAATAATAACCTTTGGAACCTTTGTTTTCTTCTTCTGGAAATATCTGATATGCTTCTGTATTTCTGGATTCTAGACTCTTCCATGTAAAATTCAGTTTGCTTGTACATAAGTGAGATATGATGAAATCTGGGGAGACCCTGAAGCAGGATTCCTCCATTCAATAGATAATAACTTGTCCAATTTCCCTTTGTGTAGGAGTGGGGCAGGATCAGATGTCTGAGAAGCAGAAATAGAGCAGAGCACAAAAAAGGCATGAATTTCTATTCAAAATTCAGAGGTAAATTCTAGAGAATAATTTAATTTCACTCAAAACAAAGGCTTGAAAACAGGACAATTGAGTTGAAAAAGTGGTAGACTCACTTTATCCCAAGGTCTGCTTTAGCTGGGCTCAAAATCTGTCCTAACACTTTTTGGGAGATTCCTTTATGCATTGTTGTTCGAATGGAGTCTACTGCCTTTCCAAGCCCCCAAATTGTCTAATCCACTGTCATAGCACCATAACTATAAACCTTAAAAATATAGGATTAAAATAAAATGACAGAAATTATAGATTAGACATGAAATTTTGTCTAGGATTTAGATGAGGCTCATCATGATGGTGGTGACCACTTTCCTATACTTTTAGAATTTCAATAACATTATAGACCACATATTACAATACCCAATTTTGAAAATGGGGAAACTGTGGCACAGAATGTTTGGGCGTCTTTTTATGTTCTCAAAGCTAGAAAGTCACAGACCCAAGATTGGGATTTAGGTCTTTCTGACTTCAAATCCAACAATCTTTCCATAAAAAGGCAGAGTCTAATACATAAGTACCAATTAGATCTTTATTGAAAAGCTTCCTGATTCTATGTGACATGCTACATTGTGTAACTTAGATGATCCTTGAGCATGAAATTAGAAGTTGTCAGAATGGCTTTTTAAGATGAGGTTCTTTCTGGAACCATAGGGATGACCTTGACTCTCAACCTTTGTTGTATTAAGGACTGGTGGTCTGCTGAGGCCTATAGATCTTTTCTCCCAATTATATTTTTAATATGATTAGTTTATCATATTTTTAAATGTACAAAATGAAATACCTAGGATCATCAAAGGAATTCAATTTTATTGAAATACAATTATCCAAAATTCTTTTGAAAGAGTTTATAGATCTCAGGTTGATTACTCTGTCTTAGACCAATGTTTTTTTCCATAGACCAAAAAATCTTTCCAATTTAGAACATATCCTGAATTTACTGTGGCAAGGTGAGAAGGAAAAACTTTAAAGGAGAAACAATATTTTGACCACCTGCCAAGCCTATTCTGCTTTATGCTTCCCACTCAATCTTTCTAATCTGTTGTCAATTAGGACACCAGATAATGTAGCTGGTTAGAAAATATCTAAAATAAGAGTAAATAAACATTGAAAAAGTCTCTTGGGGAAGTCTTTTATTGACCTTGTGCAGCATCCATTATCTAATTTGAATTTCTCCTCAATCCTGAGAAAGTTTTATTATCCCTGGTTTATACAGAAGACTTTGAGAATCTGTGTTTTTTTTTTTTTTAATTTTTGCAAGGCAATGGGCTTAAGTAACTTGCCCAAGGCCACACAGCTAGGTAATTATTAAGTGTCTGAGGCCGGATTTGAACTCAGGTCCTCCTGACTCCAGGGCCAGTGCTCTATTCACTGTGCCACCTAGCTGCCCAAAAACTTTAAGAATCAGAGAGGATACTTATAGTCAGTTACCTCGAGTTTCACAGTTACTAAGTGAGAAAAGTAGAATTCAAATCTAGGTCCTTACTGATTCCAAGTGCCAGGGGACATGGAAAGCCCTCAATACAGTGCTTGGAATACTTAATAAGTGCTTAATAATTGCTTATTCCTTTCATTTCTTTTCCCTTTCCTCTTTAAGGGTCTTTTGTAGAAACCTATACTGTCCATAATTATACTTTAGGTACCTGCAAATGGCAGATACCTTGGTCCTTTTCAGGTTTCTGTTTTTCCTTCAACCTAAATGAAACTTAGGAGGCAGTTAAGTGGTGCCATGGATAGAGTATTGGGCTTGGAATCAGGATCTATCTCTGCTTTAGACACTTAGTGATTGTGTGATCCTGGACAAGTCACTTAACATTCTTTGTCTCAGTTTCCTCATCTGTAAAATGAACTGGGGAAGGAAAAAGTAAACCACTCCAGATTTTTTGGTACAGAAAACCCCAAATAGGGTCACAAAGAGTCAGATACAACTGAACCAGTGAAACTTCTCTATAACACGAATCATCCCCCATTTTCTTTTGCAAAGATGATTTAAAATGTAAACTTGGGAATCTTTATAGTATTATGATGGCTACGGTTTTATGGACAATTCAGTCAATGAATGAGTCAAACATGAGCATCAACTATATGCAAGCCTTGTGTTAAACCTGGCTGAGCTTGCAAAAAAAAGACATTCTCAGAGGAATTCATATTGAATGGGGGAGATAACAATAATTAACTAGGTGTCTACAAGATATATGCAGTGGAAGCGACAGACACCTCAATGGGAAATTACTAAAGGTGGAGAGGAGTGGGAAAGGAGAAGGTAGTGTTTGACTTGACCCTTTGAGGAAGCCACAAAGCTGAGGAAGAAGCTGCCAGGCTTGGTGACACCAGTAGTTTTTGCTTTCTTTTTTCTCTTTACCAATTTCAAGTCTTTTCATGTTCTCATTTCAGGTCAAAGTATTTTCACTCATGTCAATTAGCTATCAATCAGTAGGTTTGATGCTTTACCTGTTTGTGATTAGGTAGCTCATCTAACATTCTTATCCTCACTTTTCTTTTATACTATGGGAGTGATGTAAAGACTAGCAAACTGCCTTCTGCAGGGAAGCAAGATTGGGGGAAAAATTGTAAAACTCAAAATAAATAAAACCTTTCTAAATTAAAAAATAAAGCATGAAGATTGCCTGGGAGGTCCCTGAATTTGTGAGGTGGTCAATATGACCTTAGGATATCACTTTATTTCCTTGGGACTCAGTTTCTTCATTTGTAAAAGGAGGGAGTTGTCCTAGATGACTTTTGAGGTCCCTTCTAAGCAGTAAATCTGTGATGCTAGGATTTACAAGGGACTATTTTCTCAAAAGATACAGTGCCTGAGTACAGATTCAAAATGGTTTTTTCTAACTAGTAAATTTCAACATCTCTGATAAACGAACAAAAAAGGCTTGCAACCGAGAACAATGATTAGAATAGAGGCAAAACAGTTTCAAGGTAAATTTTCCACATTAAGAACTATTCCCCGCTTTTCTTCAGGGAGGAACAACAGAAGCCCACAGCTATTTTAAAAGATTAGAAAGGGGAAAAAAAATTAATGGTGCCTAAGACTTCCGTTCTTGGTTATGATTGGGCATCTCTTTTCTCCCTTAATTATACTTGTTCAGGAGTCTCGTTTAACAAACAATGAGCTACAAAGCTTTCAAAGTAGCAACATAAAACCTTCGGAGTACTTTCCAATATGTTGTTCTCTAGGCACCGTGAGGCAGGCGGCAGATACTGTGGAACATTCTGAAAATGAGATGAAACACAACCTTTCACACTCATTAAACAAATCTTGTACTGTTTTTGGTTAACTATCTTACCACGAGCTTTCTGCCTGTTCTGTAGCCGTATGATTTAAGGCCATCTATGATGCGAAAAATTGCTAGACTACCAATCACAGCAGAGGAAGAGGCGAATGTGCCAGCGATGTTGCACAGGGGGATTAAATACATTAAAATCTATGAGATGCTCTCATTGTGGGACTTAATTGAACTATTTTTCAGTGGTTTGTATTTTGTCACCTTTATTTATATTTAATGTGACTGGAAATTGCAAGCTTGGGGATCGGTTCTTGGGGGCTAATCATTCTGTTGTGCTTGGGACCCAAGTGTGAAGACCTTCCCCAACATCATATGTACGCACTCTAGTCAGGTCAGTACAAACTTATTGAGTTTCCAAGGTTGAAGATGAGTTTGTGTGCCAGTCTGTTCTTTCAGACAAGGGAAAGAAAATTACACCTAGAGGCAACAAGGGAAGTCAACAGTAATTCATAGCTAGGGAGTCAAATGAAATCTTGCAAGAGGTCAAGTCAACTTTCACCAGGAGGTGTCACTGTTGTCAACTCACATTAGTAGAGATAGCTAGAGTATCAGTGGTCATTGCTGGTGTCATCTGACAATGGCAGGAGAGAAATTTCTAGATTTTTTTCAATGACAGACTGGACATGTTACCATATTACCTCTACGCTAAATATGATTATTATGTTATGAATGCAATTTTTAGCAAGTCAATGTAAAAATTTTTGTAAGAGTGGCAAAAAGAGTGAAGGGAGCAGAACCAAGAAAGAACAGTGTATTCATTAACAACATTGTGAGTTGATCAACCTTGATGGATGAAACTGCACTCAGCAGTTCAGAGAGCTAGGACAACCCTAGGAGACTGATTAGGGATGATGCTATTTCCATCCAGAGGAAGAAAAACAAAACAAAACAACAACAACAAAAAAAACCCCCTTCAGAATCTGAATGAATACTACATTTACTTTAAAAATTTTTTTTTCATGTATTTCTTTCCTGTCTCATGATTTTCTACCCCCTTAATCCTAATTCCTCATACCAAAAATGACTAATCTGTAAACATGTTGGACACAAATGTGTATGCACAATATTCACCTAACTGTTCACTGCTGAGGAGAGTGAGGTAGGAAGGGAGGGTGGAAGGAAATTATGTAATTCAAAAATATGCCTATCGATAAATACTGGAAAACTTTCATAACGTGGAATTGGAAAAATAACATAAAATATCAATTTAAAAAGGTAGCAAAAAAGAGGTAGCAAAAGTCCTATGTTTTACTTGAATTTAATATTTTTATTTTTTATGTTTTGTCTATAACTTATAGTCTTAGAGAGTTGCTTAAAGTCAGAAAATTTTAGGTGCCTTGTCTAAGATCCTGCAAATCAATTAAGTTCTGTGGAGGAGTTTTGGAGATCAGCTGGCTTCTGAGGTGGATAACCTGAATTCATATTCCAGTTGTACCACTCACAACCTGTATAACTTTAATTAAATCATTTCTTTCTTGGTTTAATTTTTTTAATGAATCCTGGCATCATAGATGTGGAGGTGGAAGGATTCACAGCCATTACCCAGTCCAATCTTCTCATTTTACATGAGAAAACTGATGCACAAGGCATTTAGGTGACTGGCCCAAAGTCACACTGTTAATAATTGTTGTGTTGCTTTCCCAATCATTACATGAATTGGGAGTCTGTGTCCCTGAGCAGGGTTGCTGAATTTTACCTCAGGATTCTTGGGGTAGCCCTGAGGATTTAAGGACTGGTATTCTACTGTTATATCTCCCAACCTTTTCCCAATATTCATCCTCCTGTGACTTTCAGTTTATATCAGTCAGTTTGGCTTAATCAGGTTTTGAAAAAATAAGTATTTTAATAAACAGTAATTAAGGGATATTTAATAAACAGGTATCTTAATAAACAGGTATAAAATGAGGTACTTTGAACTTAGTAAAGAACAATATACTACAAGAATCTGTGATGCCCTCTTTTATAATTATCTACAGAGTCTAAGGCTAAGGGGACTCAATCTTGAGTACATATGGGATAGGCATAAACCCCATCCTGTGATCCCCTTCATGGGGATGTGTACAGAATCTCTGTTAGGTATGGGATAATTTAACTACTGACATCCATATAGAGCCTTGAGTCTGCCCCTTTTTACCATATCTAATCTATTCTTGACTCCTTATGACAATGCCTTTAACCACTGCTATCCTGTGTTTGAGGAGAGGGCATTGAAGAAAGATTCAGAGCCTATGGGCATCCTAAATTCTCAAGGTCCTCCTCTGGCCAGTGGGTGGGTGGGTGGATGGGGATAGAGACCAAAATGTTCTCCAAGTCATTCCTTTAATGAATCATTAACTTCTCAGATAATTGAAAATCTTGATGCCGAACTAGCTGCCAAACCAGTCATGTGTGGCTAAGTCTCTTAACCAATCTGAAGAGACTTTCTGTTGAATCTGGTTATTGAGGACTTATTTCCATCTCTGATTAATTCATTTGACCGAGAGGTGTTTTGGTCTGATAAAGGTAGCAGGGGAATAGTAGCTTGAGGGATAATTTAAGTGGTGATTTTGGTTTATTTATTTATTCATTCTGCTCCTTCTCTTCCACCCACATCATGGATGAGATTTAGGACTTCTGCCTCCAAAACTCATGTTATTTTTTCTAGTTGTTTCAAGGAGTTTACTTTTTCCCCAGGGTAGGTATTTCACAAAAAAACAGACCAGTCCCTTCATATTCACTCTTATAAGTTACTGTGACCTCTAAAATCCTTACTTGGAGACCATTCTGAGCTTGGCTAGGTTGGTTCTCAGACTGAGGGACATAAACCATCAGCATTATGTTCAAATGCTGTCCAAGACATTAAGATCTGGGAGATCCTCTGGAATCACCCCAGAATCATTTCCATGCAATGAGTTATTGCTATAGGCCTTTAGGGAGGATTAAAGTACAGCAACATAAGCATAAGGCATTTGATTGTTATGACTGATCAATATTGACCCTTTCCCATTTCTCCTTATAAATGAAACTCCCTTATACCTCTAAGCAATTGCATGAGGAGCCCTTAGTAACCAGTGAAGATTTTGTCATGAGATTTTTCTCTGATGATATTTCAAAAACCTAGGCTGTTCCTGAAATCAAATGAATGCAGAGGCAAATATGAAGAAGTAGTATCTTTTTAAAATATATTTGGATTTTCCAATATAATTGTTATCTCCTTGAGGAAAGGACCAATTTCTTAATATCAACTTCATTTCTTTATTTCTTAATATCAGTGGAATTTCTTTACTTCTTAATATCAACTTAATACTTAATCAACCTTAGCACTTACATCAACTGATTGACATTGCCTCATTTCCTGAGACATTATTTTTCCATGCCAGAAATTGATAATCTTGAGAGATTTGCCTTTTCCTTCCCTCATCAAACAAATCCTACATTTTCTTCAAATTCTGGCCTTATTTTTATGTCTTATAAGATATTTTCCCTCACTCCTCCTTTGCTAAATTTCAGTAGCAATTGCAGGCAAGATCATAGTCTTGAATTTACTTTGGTGTCATTTCCCAGTAGTATTATTCATTTATCCTTTCTCACCTAGATTCTAAACTTCTCTTGGGTTTATTATTGTCATATAAGATTTGTTTATTGTTTATTATTATAGTATATTATTTATTATTCTCTTAGGAATATTTTTGATTTTTCACTTTTAAACTTCAACACAAGTTGGTACTAATTCAGCCCTTGGGCTGTTTATCCACACTCTTTCTACATGACCAATTTACCTCTATTTCTGATCAACAAATTCAGAGAAGCATGAAATTAAGATTTCAAGGGATCTTGAAGGTCATTGTCTAACCTCATTCACCTTGCTAATGAGATTCAGAGAAATGAAGTGATTCCAAAGATCACATAAGCAGTAAGAAGCAGATATGGAATTTGAATCCAGATACTTTGGTAAGTAATCCAGTGCTTTCTCTAATACATCCATCTCTTCACATTTGTGTGTCTTTACCCTATTTCTGATTTTATTGGTCTATAGAAATGCTAATGAGAACATTTTTAGGGAAAGAAAGCATCAAACAATATAAATATGATTTGGGGGATTTTAAAAATCTATTAATCCTCTATGGATATCTATTTTCTCATGTTGGTATGTAAAATTAATAAAATAATTGATGATTAATCAATTGTTAATTGGTCACTTACTATAGGTAAGGCATCTATTAGAGAAATTCATGGCATAGTTCATGATCCCTGTCAATAAGGAACTCTGTATTTTGTTGGGGAAGGAAAATTACAATACATGGAATAATTAGATTACCAATATGTGAACACTTATTCACTTATTCAGTTTTTATTATTTGCACAATCTTATGAAATTGTTTGAGATAGGAGGAGACATAACCATCAAACATAATTTCTTCCCTCCAACAGCTTATAATCAAATAGAGGAAATGAAAGTGTAAATTGGGTGCTTTGAATACCTCAAAGCACCATATGAATATGCTGTTAAATTTCCAAGAAATGAGAGACCAACATGGGCTAGATTCTTGGGGAAGTTTTGCCTGTCTCCTCCCTCTTAACTCCAAGTGAAATAATGCCATTGAGAATTGGAAGGTTCAAAAACATTTGGATAAAGAAGTAAAAATGCTATAGCCAAAGAAACTTCTGCAGGGGTCCTTGGAAACTCTGTGCAAATGGAAAACAGATTTCACTAAAATAATAGCTGTCAAATTGGAAATCCATTGTTTCCAATTACTGCCACTTCATAGACTTTAACTGCCTAATTTAGCCAAAGCATGAGGGGAAAATATTTTGTGCTTGAAAATGTAAATTAAAACTTTTTTTTTTAAAAAAACAACAGCAATATCAACCTATTATGGAACTTGGCAGAATCCTGACCCTGTTTCCAATGGTCCATTACCCTGGCCCAGAGCTTTGGAGCTTATCAGAGCTGCAAGATATTAATTGCTTCAGGCACCCTACTCTGATAAGGGTTATTGTTTTCTGAGATGTGCCAACCTAGGGTACTTGCCAGCAATTCATGAGTAGTCAAGGGACATCTTAATAGCATGGTGGGACAGAGCTTTCCTTTGGCATTACTACCATAGGTTGATGGACCCATGATCTCATCAATCCAAATGCTGCCTCTGCTGATGCCACCTTACCCCCATTCGTGGTTTTCCTCCTGATTCAATTCTCATCATAGTCTCTGAAAGGGATTCTTAACCTGAATCGCAGGAATTACTTTTTCTCTTTTATGAAAATTGACTTCTTTTGTAATCTGATGGATTTTTAAAAATATACTTAGAAACATTCTGAGCAGATCTAAAGATTTCACTAGAATGTCAAAGAATTCTATGACACAAAAATTATCTAATGGATCTTCCATAGAAAGTTTATTCAATAGGCTAAGCATCTAATGCATCTAATGCTGGGAAATTTACCATATTTTTCTGATGCCTTTCATCAAGGCAAAATTCTACAGCATCTCTTCAACAACCTTGTATTAAGTACCTATTATGTATAAAAAAGAATGATAATTATGACCAAATTTTGTATAGCACTTAAGGTTTGCAAACATTTTCTGGTGTTTCAATTATGTCTGACTCACTGTGACCTGTTTGAAGTTTTCTTAGCAAAGATAACAGAATAGTTTGCTATTTTTATAAAGAAGGAAAGAAAGAAAAATAGGAAGATGAATAGATAGGTAGATAGATAATAGATAACTAGTCAGAGCAATAGGTAGGTAGATAAATAAACAGAGATGGATGATAGATGGATGATAGATATTTAGATAGATGGATAGATATACATATAATATTCTTATTTGATCTTTACAACAATCCTGGGAAGTAGGTATTATTATAGAGGAGAAATCAAAGACTGATATAGAGCAAATGACTTGCCTATCAAGTATCTGAGGTGGGATTTAAACTTATATCATCTCCCCCCCGCCCCAAAATTTTTTAATTATTTATTTTTAAATTTTTCTTTAATTTATTTATACATTACTAAAATATTCTTGTTTAAGAGTAAACATAATACACCTTCTCCCAATATAAAATCTCATGAGAAATAAAGTGAAAGAAAGAGGAAAAAAATGTGTTTCAGTCTGTGTGCTAAAACTATCAGCTTTCTCTTGGGTGAATCACATTCTTTATCAAGTGGCCATCATAGAAGTTACTTCCACAGTTGCTGTTGCTGATTATAATTCCTTCTATCCATTCCTCCCTACTACCATCTATTATATTTTTCTCTCTCTTTTCTCTTCTAAAATGTGCTGAGGGGCAACCAAGTGGTGCAGCAGAAAGAACACCAGCCCTAGGGCCAAGAGGCCCCAAGCCTTCATCCCACCCTAGAGACCCAGCACCCACCCATCCCTGTGGTCCCGGATAAAAATGTGTTCTATCTGGCTATCCTCTCCTATGATCTACCTTCTCCTCTATCACCCACTTCCCCCCTCCACTCCCCTGTCTGCCTTCTCTCCTTTTTCTTCTAGATTTCTATACCCTATTGACTGTGTATGCTGTTTCCTCTCTGAGTCATTTCTGATGAGAATGAAGGCTCCCTCATTCCCTTTCACCTCCCCTCTTCTATACCATTGCAAAAGCTATTTCTTGACTCTTTTACATGAAATATCTTAGTCCATTCTATCTTCCCTTTCTCTTACTCCCAGTACATTTGCCTTTCACCCATTGACTCCATTTTTATAATATATTATACCTTCAAATTCAGCTCTCTCCTGTGCCTCATCTATAAAAGCTCCTTTCCTTCCTATTCTATTAAATGAGAAGGTTCATAACAGTATCATCAGTATCATCTTTCTTTGCAGGAATACACACAGTTCATCATCATTACGTCCCTCATAATTTACCCTTCCCGTCCACCCTCTCTATGCTTCACCTGAGTCTTGTACTTGAACATCAAACTTTCTGTTCAGCTCTAGTCATTTCAACAGGAACATTTGAAATTCCCCTGGTTCATTGAAAGTCCATTTTTTCCCCTGCTAGAGGATGTTCAGTTTTGCTGGGTAGTTGATTCTTGGTTGCATTCTAAGCTCTTTTGCCTCCTGGAATATTATTCCAAGCCCCATGAGCCCTTAATGTAGTTGCTGCTAAGTCCTGACTGCACCTCCATGATATTTGAATTATGTCCTTCTGGATGCTTATAATATTTTCCCTTTGACTTGGAAGTTCTGGAACTTGGGTATAGTATTTCGGGGGAATGGTTGATTTCTTTTTTTTTTTTTTTGATTTCTTTTCAGAGGAGATTGATGGATTCTCTCCAATTTCTATTTTACCCTCTGCTTCTAGGATATCAGGGCAATTTTCCTGCAGAAATTCTTTAAAAATGAGGTCAAGACTCTTTTCCTGATCATGACTTTTAGGTAGCCCAATAATTTTTAAATTTTCTCTCCTGGATCTTTTTTCCAGGTCAGTTTTTTTTTAATGAGATATTTCACATTTTCTTCTAGTTTTTCATTTTTCTGGTGTTGAATTATTGTGTCTTGATTTCTCACAAAGTCATCAGCTTCCTTTAGCTCCATTCTGCATTTGAAGGCTTTATTTTCCTCAGAGAGTTTCCTTATCTCCTTTTCCATCTGGTCAATTCTGCTTTTTAAAGCATTCTTCTCCTCAATAACTTTTTGACCTGTTTTATCTATTTGACCTAAACTGGTTTTAAATGTTATTTTTTTCAGTGTTTTTTGGATCACCTTAACTAAGCTGCTGACTTCAAATTCACGTTTTTCTTGAATCTTATTTCTTTTCCCAATTGTTTCTTCTACTTCCCTTACTTGATTTTCAAAATCTTTTTTGAGGCCTATCATTGCCCTAGTCCAACTTCTATATTTCTTTGAGTTAGATGCAGAAGTTTGGACTTTCTCATCTTCAGAGTGTGTGTTTTGGTCCTCCATGGGACCAAATAATTGTCTATGATCAGGTTCCCCCCCCCCCACCCTGTTTACTCATTTCCCCAGCCTATGACTGGTTTTGGGGTGCTTCCTGAGCTTTTGAGTATTATTGGGATACCCCTGCAAGGACCACAGTTCCTTCAAGGTCCTATGGGAGACTCTGACTGCTCTCCTGGTCTGTGAATAACCACAAGTTCACCCATCTGCCCAGGGGCTGTGAGGAAGGTCCCTGCTCCATGGGGGCCCAGACTGTCACAGGTGTGGGAATATGATCAAAGTCCCAGAATCCTGTCCCAGGGACAGAGGACCGACCTTGGTGGTCTCCCTCCACTCCCTTACCTTTGGTGGGTTGAGCACTCAGGGAACAGCTGCTGGGCAGCTCCCTGCTGGGAGGTTCTACAGGCTTGCTTCTGTTTCCTAGGATCTGGGCTGTGCTGAGAGCCATGCTGAGGGCCGTGCTGAGGGCCATGCTGAGGAGTGCCATGCTGGCCTGTGCTTCATGCTCACTCTGGCAGAGGTCTCCCTGTTGATCTTCCAAGTTGTTCTTGGTGCTCCTTGGGGTGGCAGGTCAGGAAACTGGTTCTGTTGACAGGAGTCAGCACTTCCAGGGACCCAGGCACTCTGGGGCTGTTCCCAGAAGGCTAAAGCTCCTTTGCTAGGCTGTCCCCTCCAACCCCATGGAACAGAGCATTCCCACTATTTTTCAGGTTACCTTGGTCTGGAGAATTGCCTCACTGGGTCTTTCTGTGAAAATTTAGTTAGTCATAATTTTAAGGTTTTTGAAATAATTTGGGGTCCTAAGAAAGGCTGTCCTCCTGCCACCATCTTGGCTCTACCCCTCCCCCCCAGTTAATATCATCTTGACTCAAAGTCCAATGATTTCATTGCCTCAAATAATAATAACTAGTATTTTGTTGTATATTAAAATTTTAAAAGTGATTTGTACATTATCGTGTTTGATCTCCACCACAATCTTGCGGGAATAGATGTTATTATCTGAATTCTGTCGATGAGGAAACTGAGGGCTATGTCATCTGGTTGGTCTTTTTGTCTAAAATCTTTCTCCATTCCAATCTATCCTTCAACAAACTGCCAAGTGATTTTTCTAATGCATGTATCCATTCCCCCTCAATAAATTCTAATGACTCTTGTTGCTTTTAGAATAAAATATAAAGCCCTCTTTTAGATATTTGAAGCTCTTTATAACCTGAGGAAATCGGTGACTTGCTTAGGGTTATACAGCTTATATGTCTGAGGCTGGATTTTAATTCAGGTCCTCCAGACTTCAGGGTAAGGGCTCTATTCACTATAATACCTAGCTTCCTTAATCCTTTTCTCTCTTGCCAGGTTTTTATTCTCTTCTTCCCTGAACTCTGTGGTTCATCTACATGGCCCTACACCTATACTCCATACACTAGAGTATATGACTTTCATTCTCCTATCTCTACAGCTTTTTGCTAGCTATTTCCTATGCCTGGAATGCTTTCTCTCCTACTTTTTGGTTTCTCTAATTTTCTTGAATCTTTCCTTCTACAGGAGGCTTCTCATTCCTAGTGCCATCCATCTGAGAGTACCTCCCATCAATCCTATATATAACTTGAATATTCATTGTTATTGGCATATTGTCTCCCCACTACAGCATATTATCTCCTTACACTACAGTGTAAGCTCCTTGAGGTCAGGGACCTTGTTTTTGCCTTTTTCACTATCCCACAGTATTTCTTGATTGACTGAGCTATTAATTGACAGCTACTAAATGTAAAGAGACAGAATTTGATTGAATGAAAGGACAAATGATTGTTTGAATGCAAGACAATACCTTGTTCTAAATGTGGATGAATTATAAGGCTAAGGAAGATATGTTTCCTAGCCTTTGAGAACAAACCTTCTATTAGGGATACCAGGATAGCAGTGCCATTCCCACCACAACTGGCTTGTTCTTCTTTCTGAGTATGCATTTTCATGGCAAGGACTTCTTGCAAATAAGTCATCATTAGCTAATGCTAATCTACTTGGGAAAGAACCTCTTCCATGAAACTTTCCTGAAATAAGTGACAATTGGACCATGGCTCTTATATTTTTATCCAATTAGTCCTCATACAACCCCTAGCAGTACACTCTAACCCTAATGTCCAAATATCAATTTGCATCTTAGTTCATTACAAGTGAAGAATATGAAATGCCCTCTCTCCCTTTCAGCTCTCTAATGTACTATCTTCCCCATTAGATTATAAGCCACTTGAGGATAGTAACTGTCCAGTGCTTAGCATGGTTGCTTGTGATCAACCAATCAATAAATATTAATTAAGTGCCTACTATGTTCCAACCAGTGTGCTCAGTTCTAGGAGTACAAATAGATGGACCTGCCTATGGATCCTTGTCTTTTGAAAACTCCTACAAACCAAAGGGAATTAAGAGAGACTAATATGTAGTAGATTGCACAACTTAATCAAAGAGAAAACATAAGTATTAGTTTGTTCCATTTGAAGCAAATCTCTAAGGATAGCCTTAAAAATGAAGAAATAGAGATACATAGATTGATGGCTAGATGGCTAGATGGATGAATGGATGAGAGAGATGTTTTAAGTCAAGGACTTATGTGCTAAAAAGGGACATGCATCATGGTGATATATCTGTAGAGTCAGGAAGATTAGGGTGCAGAACCGATCTAAGAAATTTATGGGGTCATTGAATTTGAGCTGGAATGAACTATTTGGTACATTCTCTTCTTTTTACAGTTAGTAATCTAAGATCTAGATAGGTTAAATGACTTGTCCAGGGTCACATTGATTGCAAATGTCAAGGATGATATTTGAATCTTTTATCTAGATCTAGAGCACTTTCCGCTGTTTGTATACTACTTTCTTCCATCTGCACTACCATGGGCTAAGTAAGTCCCTTAGCCTCTCTGCATAACTGATTGTTTAGGTAAGTCACTTGGTTTCTCTGAGTCTCAATTTCTCCATCTACAAAAGTTGAGATAATGTAATATGCAGAAGCTCCTTGACAGGGTATTGGGCTCCAAACGAATTAATGATGTAAAGTGTTGACTAAATAAATGTCACTGGCTATGATTATAAATTCTTAGCCAGGTGGGCTTACTAAGGTTTTCTTTGTTTGCTGATGCCCTTGAAAGAACTGATCTGGACTGGGCCAGACTCTTTCTGGGGACACTTAAGATCAGTGATTTGTAGATAACAAAATCCTTGATAATCTTTTATCTGATTCGACTTCCCTTTGCACATAAGAATGACATATGTTATCTTGGGATGAGCAGGATGTTCTATCTGAAATAGCCCCTGTCCTCTTAGCATTAACCCTCTACTGACGGAATCCAAGTCTAATCTTATGTTTCTGGGCTGACAGCTGAGAATGGGGTTGCTTCAATTATTAATAATTTAAATAGGATCGTAGAATTATAAGACAATAAATTTAAAGATAGATAATAATGTAGGGGCCATCTAGTCAAACTCTTTCATTTTAAATATGAGAAAACTTTCATTTAAATATGAGAAAACTGAGCCGAAAGGAACTTGTAGTATCATAGATATAAACCTAGAGGGATCTTGGAGTTCAAGAATTTCCACTATAATTAACCTGACATGTGTCATCAAGTCTGTGCTTGAGGATGCCAAATAGGGAAGAATTCTCTGCTTCTCAATATACCTCTTAGCATTTAATGGATACCTTTTAATTGTTTTTTTGCTGATATCAAACCTACATCAGTCTTGGTGCAGATTCCATTGATTCACTGCTTCCAGTTTTCCCTTCTGGGGCTAAGCTGAAGACATTTAGTCCCTTTTCCACTTGATATGGCAGCAATCACCTGTCCTCTAAATCTTCTGCTCCAAGAAGCTCATCTTTGATTCTCTCCCCCTCCCCACACAATCCCATCTCCTTTCTTCCTATCAGCATTTTGGTGGTTTATATCTCTGAGAATTCATCATGGACTATTGGGTGTTATCATTGAGCTATAATATAAGCTCATCAAAGGCAGGAACCTTGCTTTAGCAAAACTTTAGGTGTCCCCTAGGGTCTGGGGAAGTGCTCAGGGCAAGACTAAATCCTGAATAATTAATGATGGTATATCCTTTATGGACCTAGATTATTACTTCATTTGTATAAGGAACACTCTTTCCTCTGCAGGTAAATACTTCCTTGCAATTCATTATCTTAAACCATTGTGCAGGGGTGTGGAGGTGACTCCTTAAGGTTGTATAGTCAGTATGTGTCAAATACAATGCCTGAACCAAGTTTTTTCTTATTCTGAGAATGGGTGTCTAGGCACAATATCAAGTAATTCAATACAATTCAACAAAAGGTAGTGTATTCTAATATAATATTGTATTATATCACATGTCATTGTTAGGTTATAGTGCATCATATTATGTCCTGTTACATTGTATATCATGATATATCATATCATATGATGGCTTATTATAGTATATCATATCATGTATAACAAAGTTTATTGTAATACAACTTAGCATAACAATATAATAGCATAGCATTATAGAATTTAATATAGTATATAATATAGTAATATATAATATAAAATATATAACATTATATTAAACATCATATTATGGAGTCTTCTCTCTGAAGTAGAGACCTATCTCTTAAATTCCAATATTCTTAAGGTGGCATTATACAATCTATGAATCTTAGAAGACTAAATTTTTCAAGAATTGGAGTTAAGGCTTACCTAAAAGGCCATGGAGAGGGAAATGGTGGATATATGTAGGCTGAAACTTATTCAAAATGATGAATCCAAGGGAGAAGGTTAAGATTTCAACAAAGAAATGTAGGTGCAAAATAAGAGGTCAGATTGGTCAGACTGGTCTTGTAGTGAGGGTGAAGGATAATATGACAGACAATGCCACTGATATCTTGTCAGCTTGAGGAAGGTTGGCATCCTTATGGGCAAACTGATTGATAACTGAGCTCTCGTGCAGCAAAGTAGTCCTTTGACTCCTCCCTAATAGATTCTCTATTACCAAACAAAAGCAGTTATTCCCAATCTTCTTTTGTTTCTTGACCCCTCTTTTGCCTCCCCTTTGTCACAACCATCTGGGAAAAGAATTTCATTTCACACTCAGCTGGCCAGTTAGGAAGTGCAGAGTATATAGAGTGATGGTTCTGGAGTCAGGAAGAAAGATGTTGAAATCCAGCCTCAGATTTCATACTAGTTGTATGACCTTAACCTCTCTTTATTTTAATTTCCTCAACTGTAAAATGGATATAATACTAGCCCCTAACCTCCAGAGTTGTTGTGAGGATCAAATGGCACAGTGCTTAGCACATAATAAATATTTTATATAAATATTGGATATTGTTGTTGTTAAAACTTTGATTCCCTCTATTGGGTCCTTAGACTTAGCATTGCTGAGTTTTTCCCCATATCAAGCTGTGACCCAACTCTGCCATTTTGAATCTCTTAGATTATATTCAATTCACCGTGCTCCACAGTCTAACCTCTCCCTCCAATGTGATAATCCAGTTCCCCACTGACTGCATTCTCCTGGATAATCTCTCCTCTTTGAGTCATTGTGATGTAATTTACTCTTTATTCTCTTTATACAGTCTTCTCAGACTCTTTTCCTGGATCATCCTAAGACTCTCTAACTGTAGGTGTTCTCTAAGGGTTTTTCTCTTTTCTCTATACAATCTCTTTGTGACCTTTCAGTTTCTATAGGTTCCATTGTCATCTCTGTGTAGATGATTCCCATATCTGAATCAGTTCCTAATTTTCTTCTGCCTGGATCCTGTCCCATATAAATCAATTGTCTTCTCTATTGAACATTTAGAACTGGATATCACTTGGGTGACTAAAAGTAATGTCCAAAAACAGAACTCATTATATTTCTCCTCAAATGCACAGATCTTCTGAATTTCTATATTTTATTGGAGGCACCATGATGTTCTAGTCACCTAGGTTTAAAACCTCAGATTCACCCTCAGTTCTTTACCTCATTCCAAATACGTAGTTGACAAACTTGTTGATTCTACCTCCACTTCATCTTTGGCCTCTCTGCATCAACTGTCTACCTTTTCATACATGAACAATGAGTTAAAGTAATTCTTCTAAAGCAGAAATCTAATTATCTCATTCTTTTGCTCAATAAACTCTAGTGGCTCCCTATTACCTTTGGAGTAAAATTTATATCCTGTTTGGCATAAAATCTCTTTACAACATGACTCCAATTTACCTTTCCAATTTTATTAAACCTTATTCCCTGTCACCCATTCTGATTTGTTCAGTTATGTCTTATTGATATTATTCACATAGGATATGCCATCTCTCATTTTTATAACCTTGAACAGGCTGTCCTCTATGCCTGGAATGGTTTTTTTTTATTATTTATCATCTTAGATTTCTTAGTTTTCTTTAAAATCCCAGTTCAGGGCCACCTTTCAGGATCCATTTCTCTCTTCATATTTTACCAGTTTTTTTTTTAATTTTTGCAAGGCAGTGGGGTTAAGTGGCTTGCCCAAGGCCACACAGCTAGGTCATTATTAAATGTCTGAGACTAGATTTTGAACCCAGGTCCTCCTGACTCCAGGGCCGGTGCTTTATCCAGTACGCCACCTAGCCGCCCCTACATTTTACCAGTTTTGCCTTTTTAGATTTAACTCTACCACTTGCATCCTTCTTTCCTGTCCCTATTCCTTTGGAAAAGCTCATAACCATCATGATCCTGAGCTCTATACCTACTTCCTCTCTCTCCTCTTCCCGCTTTTAAAGTTTTCTTTAGTGTACTATCTTCCCCAATCATATTGTAAGCTCTTTCAGGGCAGAGGCTGTTTTCTTTTTTACTTATTTTTATCTACACTGTTTAACACAATACCTAGACTTTGTTATTTAGTCCTTTGTTCAATTGTGTCTGTCACTTGGTGATCCCATATGGGATTTCCTTGGTAAATATGCTGAAATGACTTTCCATTTTCTTCTCCAGCTCATTTTGCAGATGAGGAAACTGAGGCAAACAGTATTAAGTGACTTGCCCAGAGTCACACAGGTAGTAAGGGACTGAGGCCAGATTGGAACCCAGGAAGATGAGTCTTCTTGACTTCTGGCCTAGTACTTCATCCACTGTGTCACCTAGCTGCTTGATACACAGAAGGCATTTAATAAATATTAATTGTGTTGAATTGTATTCATCTATCTGCTAGTACCCCATCCAATTACTTTTATTTTATATATATTTTGAAATGTTTTATAGTATTACAGAATATGAGAGTTGGAAGGGATCTCTGCAGCCAACTAATCTAATCTAACCCATATCCAAAAAGAATTGCCACTATAGTCTACTGGACAAGTGGTTATCCAAACTCTGCTCGAAAACAACCCCTAATGGAAGTAGAATGAAATTTCTCTCCAAGTAATCATTCTAGTTAGAGACCACTTTCATTATTTGGAAGGTTTTCCTCATATTAAGGCTAAATTGTCCTCTTTGCAACTGGGACTAAAGAGCAAATCTAAATCTTCCAACACTATTCACATATTTGAAAACAGTTGTCATGTGCCCTTAAGTCTTCTTTTTAAGCCAACTTCCCACTTCCTTCAATGAGTTCTAATAGAGGTGTTGTGGTTCATCCTTCATTTTCTTTTTGTCTTTTGTTGTGGTGAGTCAATGGGGTCAAATGACTTGCCCAAGGTCACACAGCTAGTATGTATCGAGTGTCTGAGGTTGAATTTGAACCGAGGACCTCCTAACTCCAGGGTCAGTGCTCTATGCACTGTACTACCTAGATGCCCCTCACCCTTCATCTTCAACAAGGATCAATGACATCATGAAGGGATGTCTTCACTTGTACATGGATTGATTAAGTGAGGCAGAGTTGTGCAGTTTTCAGCCTCACTTTCTCCTCCAAAGTCATCTATCTATCTATCTATCTATCTATCTATCTATCTATCTATCTATCTATCTACATATGTGTATGTATATATGTATATATACACATATATGTATACATATATATATATATATATTTCTTGGATTGTGGTGTCCAGAACTTCCATGTGATGTCAGATAAAGGGCAAAGTACAGTAGGATCATCATCTCCCTATTTCTGATAGTTATACTTAAATCAGTCCAATAGACCATTAGCTTCTCTGTCCAAATTATAGGGATTCTCTGGCAAGACTTTTTCTACTGAGGGATCTGAGAAAATAGGTTCCATTTTGCCCAAATCAAATACTAGTATTGGAGAAGCCCTTTAAGTCCAATTTTTAGTGAGTTAGGAAAAACAAAAAACTTCAGTTTTATTTCTGTTTCTTAAATACATCCACAGAACAAATACAGTAAAGTACAAAATTATTTAAAAAGTCATTTTTAATTCCACAAGAGATGGGCTCATGGGGGCAGCTAAGTGATATAGTGGATTGAGGGGCAGATCCAGAGTTAGGAAAACTTTTCTTCTTGATTTCATATCTGACCTCAGACACTTATTAGCTGTATGACCCTGGGCAAGTCACTTAACTCTATTTGCTTCAGTTCCTCATCTATAAAATGAGCTGGAGAAGAAAATGGCAAATCATTTTAGTATCTTTGCCAAGAAAAACCCAAATGGAACCCTGAAAAAGTCAGATAGGGTGGAACAACAACGACAACAACATGGGCTTATTTTCTTTCATAGTTAGGAATTAATGAATTCTACCATACTTTTTGGCATTCAAACTTTAGCTGTGGAGTTCAGGAGAGTATTAGAGCTAATCTGAAAAGCTGTAATTCATTTTAAGGTCTTATTCACTCAGTCCTGATAAAGGTTTGCAACAATTTCCTTTTCCTAGTAGAATGGAAATTAGGTGTGACTTGTGGGGGCATGAAGGCAGCTTTTTCACAGGAACCAAATTTGCTTTTGCTTTAGTTTGCCACATAAATCCCATCATTTTAGAGGAGCGGATGTCATTTCTCAAACAAAGCAAAACAAACAAAAACTAAAACAAAAAAAAAATCTCATCTGAAGTCCAGTAGTTGAAAAAATGCCAAGTTTCAGATTCAGTCGTAAAATGAGAAAACGCCTCAATATTGCAGCCACTGCCGAGAGTTGGACTCGAAAATTATCTTTGGGTTACTGGAGCTCTAGGTTGGACCATTTTCTATTTGGAGATCTTCTTTGTTCTAAACCTCAGTGTCAGAAGTAAAGGGGGAAAAAGGAAAGAAAAGAATTCTGGTCTCTGCTCTGAATTCTTTTGTTGTTTTTAGGGGGAAGTGATTATTTATTAAAACTTACATGATTTTATAATTATAGTCATTCATTCAATCTTGGGCAAATCAGTGTGAGCAAGATGGGGAAGAATATTAACATGTCAAGATGCTCCAACGTTTGTTTTGCAATTATTGCTTGAGTAGCATACTAGATGACAGTCATCATTCCCTTCTGGAACAAATTCCTCCCTATGTTAGACATTCTTCCCAGTCAGGAAAGGAGAAAGCCAATATTGCCTAGGAAGAAGAGAGTTATAAACTAACAAACAAACACATAAAAAAAATCATAGGTTGATTTTTTATATATATCTATAAAAGAAAATCCATAAGTGCCAAAATGTTTCCCAAAGTCATTTTTCCTGGCTGGCATCATGTGTTATGCTTCTGGCTGGGTGCTTGCAGAAATTAAGTTTACAAATTCTGTAAGGTACTTCATCCCTCCTGGAACCTAATGGCAGCAATTTTTCATGGAAGTCAGCAAAAATCCAGTCAGAGATGGGAAAGCGTTGCCATTATTTTCATCTCTATTGTTTCTATTCAATCTGCTGTCCAATGGTGGCTAAATCATTTACTATTTACATTTAATTTTTAATTCTATGGTATTCAAAAATGAATTGTATGATCTTAAAACCTTGCACCCTAATGTCTCAACAGTGGAACAATAGGAGGGATATGTTTCAGCAAAAATGATTACTCGTGTCTCTAATAGAATTGTAATAACTCAATACTGTTTTATAAATTTTTGATTCACTCTGCATTTTTTATTTGACAGCTTGCCAACTTCTAGTTTTTATCTGATCATCTTCACATCAATAAAACATGAGGCTTGGTTCTTTTGAAAAAAAAACAAGGCTGATACTTTTTGCTCATAGAATGATTTGCTTTTGCCAGCAAAATTGTGATTCAGACTTAATAATATATTTCTTTTGGTTGATTGCACTTAGCCAAAACCCCAAATGTGGACAAACCAAAAATTTTTCATTGACCTGCCACTCTGGAATCAGTTAGTCTTTTCTAATTAATACAATGATCAAAAAAAGTACCTGAACTATATCATTGCTTATCCTATATAGCTGATTAAAAGGTGGGTAAATCATAAATTTCAAAGACTCTCAGGTTTGTCTTTTTGAATTTTCTTAACTGAAAAACCGCAATCATCTAAGCTGATGCAATAAAATAAAGCTATTTCTGGTTGTAATTTTGCTACACCTCTAGAAGTACCCATTTTTCAGATTAACCAGCTCAGTGGTAGCCCTGTTTATAGTCTTCTTCCAACAGCTCATGTTAATGACAAAGATTGCAGGAAACCAGAACTCAGCCTCCAATAATCCACCTGGTTTGAAATGTTGCTGCTAAGGAAAATGGAATGCTTGGAGTTAGATCTGATATTCAACAAAATATCTTTATCCACTCTCTGGTTTCCATATGTATAACTGAAGGGGATATTTAATTTTTTTTGTCCTAAATCCATGATTAAATATGGACAAATTTGGTATTCTCTTATCTAAGGCATAGCTTTATGAAACACCTTCAGGGCAGTTGAAGCCACTCTGAACCAAGATCTCCTTATTCATGAGATCCATTACTATCATATTGTTTGAAGATTTATATTGTTTTTAAGATTTAGGTGTTATATTTTTTTATCATATTGTTTTAAGATTTAGGTGTTAATGATAATTGTTAATAATAAAAGTCTGTGGGAAGCTTGGAGGTACAGTTGATAGTGCACTGACTCTGGGGTCAGGAGGACCTGAATTCAAATTCGGCCTCAGACCCTTACTTGGTGTGTGATCCTGGGCAAGTCACTTAACCCCAATTGCCCAAAAGCAACAACAACATGACAAAACAGTTTGGTAGTTTGGATAAAGCCTTGGAGCTTGGAAGGTTTGGTTCAAAGCCTAGTTCTGATGTTTGCTAGAGACAGGTGATTGTGGGGACATTGCCACTAAATTATCACCGCTCCAGGGGACCAAGACTCACAGTTATCACTGAGTTACTCCAAAACAGTATGGCAAAATGTACGTTTTATTCAAAGTCAGATGACCTTGGTTAAAACCTGGCCTCTTGCTTTGTGCATGATCTTGAGCAAGTCACAATCTCTTTGGGACTCAGTTTCCTTACCTGTAAAATGAGGGTGTTAGATTTGGTGAAATCTAAAGTTCTTTCTTTCTCTAGATCCATGATCCTAGGATTTCATGAGCTATATTGGGAAAAGGAGTTTCCACATGCCAGTGGAAGCATTATTTTAGATCATAATAACATCAATCATTATTATATCAATATAAAAATGTAGTTTCGTGTGAATTTTCTTATTTGATCTTTACAAGAAATCTGTAAAGAATGAATGAAATTCTTTAGATTTCAATGCTCCCCTCCCCATTATTTGGTAATGGATCTGTGGTTTTGTTCATGTAGAGTTCCCAGATAAGGAAATGCCTACCAATTCAGATTGCCACCAGCCTTGGAAAGTTACAGTCTTAGAAAGCTACCTGGGCTACTGAGAGTTTCATTCTTTTTATCATGGTCACACAACCAGCATTGGAAGTAGACGAATTTGAAGCTACATCTTTTTATCTCAGAGGCTGTCTCTCTACCAACTATGCCACACCTTATTTCCCCATCTATTTTTTTTAGGTTTTTGCAAGGCAAATGGGGTTAAGTGACTTGTCCAAGGCCACCCAGCTAGGCAATTATTAAGTGTCCGAGGTCAGATTTGAACCCAGGTACTCCTGACTCCAGGGCCGGTGCTTTATCCATTGTGCCACCTAACCACCCCCCCATTTTTTTTTTAATAGAGAAGTAAAGAAGTTAACTTATTTGTCCAAGGGTACATGTCAGAGATAGGTTCTGAAATCAGGTCTACTCCTAACATCATACTCTTTCATGCTTATTCTGATTCTTGGTGGTTCAGTCATTTTAAGTCATATTTGTAACCCCATTTGGGGTTTTCTTGGCAAAGAAAAGCTCATTTTCCAGATGAGAATCTAAAGCAAACAGGGATTAGTGACTTGTACAGGGTGACACTGCTATCAAGTGTTTGAGACCAGATTTGAACTCAGGAAGAGGAGTTCTCCTGTATTCAGGCCTAGTGTTCCATCAAAACCTAGCTGCCCCTCAGCTATTTCTTATGGATAAGTTAGTGTCCTCTTGGAATGAGGAGTAATTTCCTCATTTTCCTTTCAGTCTATTTTCTCTACTCACCCCTACCCCCCACCTTCCACATTCATTTAATAAAGCAGAGAAACAGAAAAGAAATCAATAAACAAGTATTTATCAACTGTTTACTATGAGAAGGCCTCAGGAAAACAAAGAAAAAGAAAAACAACCCTGCTCTCAAACAAGTTAGATCTTAAAAGAGTAGACAACCTGTAAATAATTCAGTACATCCAGGGTAGATAGAAGGGGACCCCAGGGGGAAGGTCCTAGGAGTAAGGGGGTGGGAGTGTACTCACCAAGGTGGCATTTGAGAAAAACCTTGAAGGAAGATAGGTTTTGGATAAAGAAATAGATAAGGAGAGATTCCAGGAATGGGGGATAGTTTAGAGCTAGAAGATAAACTCTTGCATGTGAAAAATGGGGAGGACAGGATGGCTAGACCAGGAATAGGTAGGTGCTCAGTACCTACTTAATATATATATATTCTGGTTTTTTGGGGTTTTGTTTTATTTTTTGTTTTTGCAAGGCAATGAGGTTAACTAACTTGCCCAAGGTCACATAGCTAGGTAATTTTTTATTTTTTAGATTTTTCAAGGCAATGGGGTTCAGTGGCTTGCCCAAGGCCACACAGCTAGGTAATTATTAAGTGTCTGAGGTTGGATTTGAACCCAGGTACTCCTGACTCCGAGGCCGGTGCTCTATACGCTGCGCCACCTAGCTGCCCCCCTCATAGCTAGGTAATTCTTAAGTGTCTGAGGACGGATTTGAATTTAGGTCGCCCTGACTCCAGGGCTGGTGGTCTAACCACTGCACCACCTAGCTGCCCCTAATATATATATGTTTTCTCTATCTCATTTTTGTATTTGTGTTAACAGGACTGAGCTGTTTAATTAGGCATAGAAAGGGTTTAAATGTTTATTTTTCATTCACTCACCATAGGTTTACTAAGTTCCTACTATGTGTCAGATGCTCTGTGAAGGAAGGGGACTAAATGCCATGAATGAAAGAGTCCCTGCTCTTCTAATGGGGAGGAGGAAAGACAACATGTACATAAGAAAGAAGCAGAGAATAAATGCAGTCCATTCATCCATTTATTCTTTCAATAGAATCCTGTAAAGATGGGGCTAAGAGTAGAATATTGGACTTGATTGTTTTCCCTCTCTCTCAGGAGTCTGTAGTGAGCTCAGGTAGATTTTTATTTTGCTCTCCTGAATATGCTATGTGCAAGAGACCACAAAGCAGGAAATAAATTTGATTCATGTCCATTTGGCCTGGTAGGGAAAGATTTCTTGGCATTGTCCCACCAATTCCAAAGAGGGAGGCTGGAGGTTTTGTGAAAACGCCTCTGGCTCCGCCTGTACAGTGCCCTGAACAATCACCAAGAGCTCCAATGTCTCTTGGGTACATGGGAACGTTGGCCTCCTTTTTTTCCCCCAAATTAATCCTGCTAAATTTGTACAGGTCCATCACCTCATCATCACTGGGGAAGCTCAGGACAAAGGGAGATTCTGATGTTCCCAGCTGGGAGCTCTGCCCTCGGCAAATACAGTTGATATAAATAAATGGTTTCTCGCCTGCCTACATTCATGCCCATCTGTTTGGAGGGCATGGTGCCTAATCAAAAGTTGCCTAGACTCTTGCCCTGGGCACTGGTGCCAAGGAGTGGAGGGTTCACATGGCATCTTGCCTAATGCTGCCAGAGGCCTCTCTGCTTGAGTAGATGCTCATCGTAGACCAGCACCAAGGCCCTGGCACCCTACGCTGCCTTCTCCTTGATCACACCTGTTGACCACACTCTGCCAAAAACAGTAGAAGAGGATAGAAAGAAGGGAAACTGTGTTTACTGCTTCTCTGGCCTCCTGGTGTCTAGAGATCTCATGAAGACAGGTGTGCAATTAAAGAGTAGAAAATCCACGCTTCTGCATGGGATTTAGAGCCCAGATTGGCCCCAGTTTGTTTGGGTACAACACAGGGATAGAATGAAAGATGTTCCCAGCTGACAACCCCCCACCCCCACCCCCTCCTTGGAAAATAGGCAGGATAAAGGATGTGGGACTTCATATGACACCAGAGGCACAATAGACTATAGAGAAAAACCAAGTATAGTATGGCTCATTCCGTTCTGAATCTCGGTATTTTCCTTGCTTCATAAAACACTGTTAATAATGAGGTATGCTGGGAAAAAAGTCATAGCATAGGAAAAGCATAAAAGCATTGGGCTTTTTGTTTGTTTGTTTTGTTTTGTATTCATTCCCTGTACACTCTGTTTGCCTTGGATGAGTCTGAGGGATGGAATGAAATCATGGTGGTGGAGGGAGTTGTTGGAGCACAGTTGTTTTTATGTTGAAACAGGTGAATCAACGAACTCCTTGGGGTCTTAGACTTTCCTTTCTACAGCTACAGGAAAGCTTATATATATATATATATATGACTATAGCTCTGGAACTAGAGTCAGGAAGACTCATTTTCCTGAATTTGAATCTGTCCTCAGATACTTGCCAGCTGTGTGTGACCCTGGACAAGTCACTTAATGTTGTTGACCTCAGTTTCCTCATCTGTCAAATGAGCTGGAGAAGGAAATGACAAACCACTCCAGTATCTGTCAAAAAAATTCCACATGAGTTCATGAAGAATTGGTTATAGCTCAACAACAGCAATAACAACTAAGAATTCCCCATGTCAATGAAATCACAGAATCAGTCCCTGCCCTCTACTTAAGCTTTCTAGAAAACAATGTGAAGCCAGCTCAGGACCAGCATTGGACTTAGCTGGTTGTTGGGTTTCAGGGAAAGAAAGGCACAGGGACTTCTAATCTATTAGAGGATCTTGGGAGTCTGAAATCTTTTTCCTAATCTTTTCACCAAAACTGGGAGAAAGGAAGGTAAGAAGTCTACAGTTTCACTGAAATGGACTCACTCCTCTCAAGAAATGGAAAATCCAAGGTCATCCTGTTCTCTGACGCCAGAGGAAAGAGCCCAAGTACCATACTGGTACCCAGAGTATCCTGAAAGACCAGATGAAGACTCTAACAGGTTAGGGAGAGACTCACATCATAGAAGAGGATGGTTAGACCAAGAACTGTTCATAATAAGATGGTGTGGATTGGCAGTGGTTTTCGTTATCAGAGGAAAAATTCCAATGGAGGAGATTGTGGACCCCTTGAAGTATTTTTGATTGTTGTTAAGCTGAACTAGCTTATCAACACATGGGCAAATTACTTGTGAAAAAGAATTTTTCAACTTTTTCTTGTCCAGAAAATAAATGATATAACTTGAATGGAAAGCTATCAGCATCTACTTCTTTTTTTAAAATTTTAGGCAATGGGGTTAAGTGACTTGCCCAAGGTCACATAGCTAGGTAATTATTAAGTATCTGAGGCCCGATTTGGATTCAGGTATTCCTGACTCCAGGGCTGGTGCTCTATCCACTGTGCCACCTAGCTGCCCCTCAGCATCTACTTCTAAGTGTAATAACCATGACTGTACTTCAGTGCCTTTATGGAAAGAGGCTAGACATGAATTCAAATTACCTGGGTTTAAATCCTACCACAGCTACCTGTGCAACATTGGGCAAGTCTCTGTTTCTTCCCCTATAAAATGATGGGTTTTTTTTATTAGATGATCCCTTCAACTCTTTTTCTCCCCACCTCCTTCACTCTTTCATTCTCTCAACTTCCTTTCCATCTCTTCTCTCTCTCTCTCTCTCTCTCTCTCTCTCTCTCTCTCTCTCTCTCTCTCTCTCTGTTTCTCTCTGGCTCTGTCTCCTTTTGTCTCTCTGTTTCTGTCTCTTTTCCCCTCTTTCACTCCCAATCTCCCCCTCTCTTCTTCTCTTCTTTCCTGTTCTCTCCCTCTTTCCTCTTTCATTCTCCTCCTTCTTCCCTCTCTCCATCCTTCCCTACTTCTTCCTTCCCTTTTTATGGCCTATAGAAGCAATTTTCTTGTTAATCACTATATAGTAAATATATACTATATCTATATCTATCATCTATATCTATCTATCTATCTATCTATCTATCTATCTATCATCTATCTATCTATATCTATCTATCTATCTCGCATAGACCATTATATTGAGGGACAGTTTAGTATAATAGACCGGGCATTGGACTTGCAGTCAGAAAGATGTAGTTTCAAATCCCATTTAGATACCATCTATCTCTCAGGGAAGTCACTTTCCTGTCTGGATCTCAGTTTGCCCATCTCTAAAATGAGGGAATTGGATTCAACGGCCTCTCCTGTTCTTTCCATTTCTAAATCTCTCATCCTAGGAAACAGATTCCAAGAAGGGTTTAGGAGTGGAGGAGCTTCTGTTTTAGATCAGAGTTCTGTAACATGCAATCAGGGGTCAAAGAGGATAGTGAAAATCAGATTAAAGTATATTTGGGAAATCTTTAGCAAAAAATAAACATACACAAGAACATAGAGAATGTTAATAGGAGATGTTTTAAGTCAATATGAAGCCTCACAGAGATCCTTATATATGGTTTAATGGCCCTTAATCTATTTGAATTTGACATCTTTCCTTTAAATAATAATAGCATTTCAAGAATGGAGATGAGAGTGAAATTTTGATGTTGATTTGCCTTACCTGATGCCTAATACTTAATAAATGCTGATTGGTAAAAAGCTGCTAAAGATATTGTCCATTAGTCAGTATAAAATGAGATTTTGCCCATTACCTCTAGATATTTTCAATAATTGGCTACAGAATTACAGATTTTAAGCTGAAAAGTTTAGGATTAGATTTTTAACCATACCCCTGGAAGTTCCTCTGCTTCAGATTAAAACTGCTTTTCCCTTCAAGGCTCACCTGTCACTGCATTAATTCTTCCATTTCCTATTCATACTGAAATGAACCCAATCTTCATGTTTTGTACCTCTTCTACCTTACCTTAAACAGGGCTTATTTACTTAGTAAATCCAAACAGTATTTTTTTCAGAGTTGATCATAAGTATATATATTATCAGCCATCATCTTCTCCCACTGTGCTCTCCCTTCCCACCAGTCTCCTTAGCTTCTACTGAGGCAAGAGAAAATAGTACTGATTCAATCCCCCACCCCCTTCTCCATTCACTCTGCTCTGATTCATTTGATATTTTCACCTTCTACCACATCATGGAGTGACTCTTTAAGGGAACTATAGCTACAGGAAAAGACAGAAGAGTGAGTGATCTATCTTCCCCCAAAAAGAAGTTGATAAGTTAAATGACTCAGGACAAGACCTGGGTGGTATCAACACACAGCAGAAGGGAGAAACTGAAAACACCTACTGAGACAATGAATGGATGGCTGGAGGGATGAGCTAAAATGTCTTTTAATGCTGTTTCCTACATTTTATTTGTTAAAAGTTAAATGATTCCCAGAGAAGGAAAACAGTGGAGAAATCAGAATATAATCATACTGGAAGGATTACGTGCCATACTCTGTTATAAAAGGTAAGTATAGTGGAAAGGACATTGGCTCTGAAATCAAAGGTTGTTCAGTAGTTTTCCAGTCATGTCCAACTCTTCATGAACTATTTTTTCTTGGCAAAAATATTGTAATGGTTTGTCCTTTCCTTCTCTGGTTCAGTTTCCTTCTCTAACCTAGGGTCACACAGAGAATAATTGTCTGAGGCTGGATTTGAACACAAGGAAATGAGTCTTCCTGATTCCAAGTCCAGGGCCTTATTGCCATGACACCTCTCTCCGTATAAGCTTCCTTTTCCTCTCCACTTCTGTAGGTTAAGGTCTGGCCTCTCTAAAGGATATGTCTCCCCTTTTTGGGGTATGACTATCTATACCTGTGATCTCACTAATATTCAACATTGCTTCCATGTTCATATTCTTGATTCAACTATTTTTGGCCCAGGAGTCAAAATAACTAGTTGGACCTGCTGTTAAGAATGAATCAGTTGGTTTACATCCAATGCTATGAGTACAATGATTGATTTGATGTCTCCAAGATGGATCACCTGGCACAAATTTTAATTAGCAAAGTCATTTCTTTCTCATTCATTGAACCCAACCTTAGACATTTACTGCTTGTGTGATCTTGGACAAATTACAATAAGCTCCCTGGGCCTCAGTTTCCTCATATGTAAAAAGAAGCTGGAAGAGATGATTTCTGAGCTTCTTTCAGACCCAGAACTAGAAGTCTATGATCCTATTAAATAAAGAGTTCTCATGAGGCAATGATATAACAGATCATTGTGGCTATGAGTTTGCATAATATACAGACCTTGCCCTCATAGAGCTGCCAGCTTAGTCAAGTTGAGTCAGCAATATATTTACAAATTATCAGAGATTTTGCTAAGTGCATATAAATATATAAACAATGTGAAACAAAATATGATGCAAAGGTGAAGAGGGAAAACTATTATTAACCTACAGGGAATGCTAATGTGATTTTTCCCCCAAGGGCTGGGTCAGAAAATGGTATTTCATTCCAATATTAGTCTAATAAATTATCAACATCACCATCAGTAATAATAAAATGAGAGAAATTCAGAATTTTTTAAAAGAAACAAGTCATTTTTGGCTGAAATGACTTTTGAATTGACTATACTCATTTCTTCATTCAACAATAATTTATTAAATGCTTCCCATTACCAGGTCCTGTGCTAAAATGCAAGTCAAATAAGAGAGTCCTTTCCCTCAGGAGTTTATAGTCTACCATACTGCCCAACTTATTACATTCTTGTTGATTGGTTGATTGATCACCACTGTATTCCTCCACTGTCATGGATCATTGAGAATTGACTGTAGAATTCATCTTCATCCACCTAGCAAAAGACCAGAGTAGAAAATGGCACAGTGAAGTCCGATATCAGTTTTCTATCTATGCTGCTTCTGAACATCGACTTCAATTGCTGATAATAACAACATCTAACAGACATTTACTATATATAATGGCTTGTGGATTATAAATAGCGTTAATAATGGAGTACAAAAAAAACCACTTTGTGGTTTTTGAGTATTTTCCCTACATTATCGCCTTTGACCCTCATATCAGTCCTGTGAGAGAGTAACCATATGGCATAATGGATAACGTACCAGATTTGGATTCAAGAGTACCTGGGTTCCAATGCAACCTCAGACACATACTAACTGTGTGAACCTGTGCCAGTCACCCTGTTTGTCTCATTTTCCTCATCTGCAAAATGAGAAGAAAGAAATGTAAAACCACTCCAATATCTTTGTCAAGAAAAGCTCAAACTGGGTCAGGAAGGGTTGGACATGACTGAAATGACTCAACAACAAATGATTATAGTACAGGAAACACTTGGTGAGAAAAATTCATTTGCCTAATTGAGATTGATGACTGATCTATAACTTATAGTTTTAAAGAGTTGCATGGGGCAATGGGAAGTTAAAAGGCTTGACCAGGGTCTCATGGTCAGAGTGCATCAGAGTGGGGGCATCCAGTGATACATATGGAGCAAGCAAGGTTCAAGCTTAGATGACCCACTTAGAGTTACACAGATAATTAAACTTTTCATCCTTGTTCTTTCTTGAATCTAGAACCAAACTTCTTTCTATTATGGAGTTTATGTCTGTTTGGAGGAATATTATGAAGGCTGATGATTTATATAGTAGTTGATATTCTTTCAAGGAACGTACTGATGACTGTTTTGGGAAACTTGGTGGACATTTTTCTTTAAGTGACATAAAAATAACTTTTAACTGGTATTTCATATCATATGGTAGAGGCCATATAATATGAATGAACCACAATGTTTCCCTGCATATTTTTGAAAATGAGTTCAAACTTTTTGCTCCCTTGTTATTCTCAAAGGCCATCTTGACAATGTCTAGCTCTCCAAACAGGATTGAAAAAACAGTGACAGTTTAGCTAGGTGGTGCAGTGGATAAAACACTGGTCCTGGAGTCAGGAGGGCCTGAGTTCAAATTTGACCTCAGGTACTTAATAAATACCTAGCTGTGTGATTTTGGGCAAATCACTTAACCCCATTGCCTTAAATAAAGAAAAAAGAAAAAAACTGCAACAATTAATCTTCTCTGAAAAAAATGTCAGTATTATTTTTGTACCTTAAGATACTATTAATGTTGAGTTATATGGATAGGCTTGGGACTGGAATAAGATTTCATTGATGGAGGAAGTCCTAGTAAAAAAGAAATATCCTCTTCCAGTGAAGATCAACCCTTTTCTCTCTGTCTTTCGCTGATAGAGAATTGTCCAAACTACTGAGAAGTGAAATTCTGTGTTCAGGGGCATAGAGAAAGTCTCACGTATGTGCACTTACATACCCATACAGGGTATAAATACAATGTACATTTAAATATATGCTTATTATGTTTATATACACATTATAAATTCACATCCATATATTTTGGTGTTTGTGGTTTTTCTTGGCATAGAACCTACAGTGTTTTACTATTTCCTTTTCACCTCATTTGACAGATGAAGAAACTGAGGAAGATAGGTGAAGTGATTTGTTCAGGTTCACATGATCAGTTAAGTATCTGAGATTGGATTTGAACTCATAAAGATGGCTTCCTCTCTTTAGTTCCAGTATTCTATCCACTGTGCCACATAGATGTCTGTCTGTCTGTCTGTCTGTCTCTCTCTCTCTCTGTCTCTCTGCATATATGTGTGTTATGTATATTATATATTATTATATATACACATATGTGTTTATGCATGTGCACGTGCTTGAGTGGAGAGAGACAGAGAGAGAGACAGACAGAGACAGAGAGAGAGACAGAAAGAGAGAGAAATAGAGAATGGACAGGTTGAAAGGAGAGAGAGAGAGAGAGAGAGAGAGAGAGAGAGAGCTTTAATTTCAATGACATGGATTTCCCCTCCCATGTAGTAGATCACTCTTCTATTCCTTCCCTTCCCATTCAGCTTTCATTCATGTCCTTTCATAAGATGGCCCCAAAGGTTTATCCAACATTCTAGTTGACTGTCAAGGACAATAGGGGAAGTCCTATTTGCTTTAGAGGGAGATGATTTGAGGAATATGATTTATGCTATTTCATAATTTTAATGCTTTTTTAATCTTATGAAAATAACATTATAGTAAGCAGGTTGTCTGGGTTATACATTACACCTGTCACACAAGCTGTCCTCTTTAGATCATATATTAGTTTGGCAACATCCTCTTCTCTGATTCTCCTTAATTTCTTGTTTGAAATGTGAACATCCACCCAAATATCAGACAATGAGATTTATAGTATGGAGAGAGTGATGAACCTGAAGTCATGAAGACCTAGATCTGAACTCACCTCAGACTTATTTTACCTTCTGAAGCCTCAGTTTCTTTATCTGTCAAATGAGAGAAATGATCACTATAATGGATATATATGAAAGGGTTGTTGTAAGGATCAAATAATTATAATATATATAGGTAAACACATTAATATTACAACCATAAAATCAATCATTTAATTGAATCCATATTTTTAAAGTTTGAGCAAAAAGACAACTTTACAAAATGATCTATGCAGAATAAGGTTATGAAATTTTAAGTATAAAAGTATATGGATATTTTATAAAAGAATATGGGAACAGAAATATAAAATGAATAATAATGATAATATATATATATATATATATATGTTTTTCCATACATAGACACATACATACACACATATATCTAAGATTGTAGGTTCAGAATATATGAGATGTAGTTTCCTCTTTTAAGAATGAAAATTTTGGGGGTGGCTAGGTGGCGTAGTGGATAAAGCACCAGCCTTGGAGTCAGGAGTACCTGAGTTCAAATCTGGTCTCAGACACTTAATAATTACCTAGCTGTGTGGCCTTGGGTGAGCCACTTAACCCCATTTGCCTTGCAAAAACCTAAAAAAAAGTGAAAATTTCAATACCTCATTGGAAGCATAATATTGTTATCTTTACAACTTAGAATGCTCTATGATTTCAGTAATATGGATGCACCTTCTACAGAGGGAGATCCCTATCCATCCATGGCTGCCCATTCTTTACACTTTTATTTATTTAGCATTTTATTTTTGCTCAGTTACATGTAAAAGCATTTGCTTTTAAAACTTTGAGTTCCAAATTCTCTCCCCCTTTCCTTCTCTCCCTTATTTAGGAGTCAAACAATTTGATATAGGTTATTCATATGTAGTCATGCAAGCCATTTCCATAATAGTAATGGTGTAAAAGAAAACATAGACACCCCCCCAAAAAGACAAAAAATAAAAGAAGCATATTTCTATCTACTTTCAGATACCATCTGGTCTTTCTCGTGTGATGGATATACTTTTTACCATGTGTCCTTCAGAGTTGTACTGGATCATTGTATGGTTCATCATTCTGTAATATTATTATTCTGTAACAGTATATTTCATTTTGTATTAGTTCTTATAAGTCCTTCCAGGTTTTTCTGCTAGTACCCTGCTCATCATTCTTATGGCAAAATAGTTTTCTGTCATAATCACAAATCACGATTTGTTCAGCCATTTCCCAATAGATGAGCATCCCTTCAATTTTCAGTTTCTTGCTACCAGAAAAGAGATGCTTCAAATATTTCTATACATATAAATCCTTTTCCTATTTTAAAGTTTCTTTTGGGATACAGACTTAGTAATTATACTGTTATTTAGAAGGTATTCATAGTTTTATAGCTATTTGGACATAGTTCTGAACAGTTTTATAAATGGTTGTATATAAACAGTGTATTAAAGTCTCATTTTTCCCATATCCCCTCCAACATCTGTCTTTTTCCTATTCTGTCCAATTAGCCAATCTAATAGGTATGAGGTAGTATCTCAAAATCATTTTAAATTGAATTTCTCAATCAATAGCAAGTTAGAGCATATTTTCATATAATTAAATTACCTCATCTGAAACCTGTTCATATCTTTTGATCATATCTCAGTTGGGAAATGGCTCTTATTTTTATGAATTTAACTCAGTTCTCTACATGTTTGGGAAATGAGGCCTTTATCAGAGAAATTTGCTTCAGTTTTTTTTTTCATGGTTACTCTTATTAACTGTATTTACTGCCATCCTATTCTCCCCTATTTATTCTATTCTTTTACCCTATCCCTTCTCAAAAGTATTTTACTTCTGACTACCCCTCCCCAATTCATCCTCCTTTCTTTAATCCCCTTTCTCTTATCTCCTTCCCTTCCTACTTTCCTATAGGGTAAGATAGGTTTGTATACTCAATGGATTGTGTATGTCATTCCCTCTTTGAGTCAGTCCTAATGAGAGTAAGGTTCACTCACCCTCATTTCCTCATTCCTCCACAACTGTAAAAACTTATTTTTGTCTCTTTTATGTGAAATACTTTCCTCAATTCTACCTCTCCCTTTCCCTTTTCCCCATTACATTCTTTTCTCTTTCTACCAGCACATTTCTTTCTCTGACCATCATTTATAATTGATTCCCAGATCTTCCCAAATGCTTCTCATTCTACTCTTATCATTCATTATGGGATCTAGATCATGTTCTATGTGTTGTCGATATAAGATGTATCCATTGATGGACAAGCTGTGTGTGGCATCTGTACAAATATATATTCCAAGTACTATTCTTTATCTTCTTTGTGCTTTTTTGTCCAGTGTTTTGGTCTGTGTTATTGAACTTGAAATTCCAAACAGAGTCCAGGATGTCCAATACAGAGTCCAGGAATTCCAATAACATAGCATTCATCTTTTGAGGAAAAAAAGCTTCCATATTTAGTTTTCACTGTACAGATTGCTACAACATGTGATCACATTTTACACATAGCTAATGAGAAGCAACTAGTGAATACTGTGGAGAGAAGTTAGGGAGACCTAATGTTAAACCCTGTTTTAGACACTTCCTTACTGTATTACTGTCTAATTCAGCCTGATCTTTTGTTCAGTGACAATGTCTGGACTTTTATCATCTTTTGAGTTCCTACTAGCTCTGTTTTTGGATCCTAATATAAGTTATATTCTGTGTTGTTATATGACATTATGTTGTTATTACATTACATTCCTACATATGTAATGGTATGCTATATTATTCATATATATATATAAAATATCATATTATATAGTTCATTATGTTATATTGGATAATGTTATGGTCCATTGCATTATTATTACATTGTATTATATCATAATGTCACAACATATTATTTTGTTATAGTTTGCGTTATATCATATATCACATCAGCATATAGAAATATCATCTCATATCATACTATACTGTAATGTTATATAATATTATGTCATGTTATATTAATATTACATGTATGAAATCTGGACTGCATTTTGCCTTTGTCATACCTTAGAAGAATAGGATTATCTAAACTAATGAAGGGTAAGCTTGGAAGTTGATAATGTTTCAAAGATTTTTAACACCACTTTATGGATACCCCATTTCATAGGGACTGAACTTTATCAAAGTGCGATTGTCTCAGAAGACAGATTTGATGTTTCAAGAATGTAATTATTATATAATTATTTTTTGCAATTCACTATAAGATTTTTATTAACCCAGTTTAAATGATTAAAAAAATACCTCAGTATGCATAGGAAGAAATAAAATTAGGAAAAAATAGCTTTATGGACCATCTGCTCAAGACTTTCAGATGTGAGTTTATACATTATCTCTGGGAAAAATGGGAACACATTCTAGAATAGTTTGAGTAATAAAGAAACTTCTCAGGGCTTCAGTGTGGAAGTAAAATAAGCCGTTTTGTTGAAGAAAATGAAATGGCTCCAGTGTGGAGGAAATTTAGTCATCGACATTTTGTATTTATGGAGCAATGAACTCCCTGGGTTCTTTATGAAATAGAAAATAACGGATCGTGCCTGAGGGGCTACAGGCGATGTTCCACAAACAGTATTCAAGAGAGCACCTCTCAAAGGGAAAACTGACAAGATGACAACCTGTGTGTGACAGTGACAGGATAGAAAGGGAAGGTAGCATGACTGTCTGGGCAGTGTTTGTAGGGCTCCAAACTCACCTAGGACTTATGAGATCTGAGGAAGGGAACTCAGAACGTACCTAGCCCAATTAGCTCACTTTACAGGTCATAGAAAGGGACTAAAAAAGCCACCTATTTCAGCCCCTCATTTTACAGGTGAGGAAACTGAGGTCCTAAATAGGAAGGAGACTTGTTTTATATCACACAGGAAATCTTAAGTATCAGAGCAAGATTCAAACTCAACTCTTCAGACTCCAGAAGCAGTTCTCTTTTTCAAAGCAATTAGAACTTCTGGACCTTATGAGTGAGCAGAGCCCTGCAATTGGAGGTAAGAGGATCTGGATTTAAATGCTATCTCAGTGACTTCCTAGTTGTGTGACTTGGGCAAGGCGCTTATCCACCCTGATTCAGTTGCTCCATCTGCAGCTTGAGCTCACTGGTCTTGTCATGGATAGAAGTATGAACTTAGAGTCAGAAAGATCTGCATTTAAATCTAACTTCATGTGCTTCCTAGCTGTGTGATCCTGGGCAAGTCACTTTACCACTGTTTGTCTCAGTTTTCTCAATTGTAAAATAGGGATTATAGCAGCACTTACCTCTTGTGAGGATCAAATGATAGAATGGGCATAATTATATACATATATTATATATGTATATAATATATGTATATGTTTATTCCCCTCCTCCTTCCCCCTCCAAGGTCCCTTTCAGCTCTCCTGTCTCTCCCAATACATTTCTCTCTCTGTTCATCCTTTAAAATTGATTCCCATATCTTCCCAAATGCTTCCCATTCTATTCTTTTGTCATGGATTATGTGTTGTCTATATAAGATGTATCCATTGATGGACAAGCTGTTTGTGGCTGTTTCACTTTTTTTGTGGGGAAGGGGAATTAAGGAGGAAAATAAAGATTTGGGCAGGAAAGAATTAAAGTGCATATCAAACTGAGAAGTCCAGTTGTCTGGTGAAAATGCTCATGTTGGAAGCTGATGTTTGCAAGCAGTGACTGCCAGTTCACTTTTCAGAATTGGGTTGGGTCAGATTGTATTGGCACTGCCCTTCTGGGATAGCATGCACCATGACCCAGTGAAAGGGAGATGCGGCAGATCTTGAGTATGTAAAGAATACCCTGAATCTCATTGCAGACTGAGGGGATTAGAGAAGGCTTGAAGTCAGATTTGAACCCCCCGCTTCTGGGTATTATTTCCAGTGTCACAGTGTGTTAATCATTTTCCAGATGAGAAAACTGAGGACAATCCTAGTACCTACCCATGGAGCTGGAATTGATATTGTTGCAGTTGTACTGACTGTTATTTTTGTTGAAGTTGACCAGAACCTTCTACCAGAGAACATTAGCATCTCTTCTTCAGCTTAAAGTTGAAATTTGGGACATTGGAAAGGGTACTGGATTCAAAATCAGATGTCCTGGGTTCAGGTTCTGTCTGTATTTTATGCCTGTAAAATAAGTTATTTTATGTTTCTGGGTCTTTGCAAAACTAAGGGGTTAGGCCAATTGACCTCTAATGTCATTAGCAGTTCTTAACCAGGGATCCTAGTTAGGAAAGGTGACTTGTAGTCCCTTTTCTGACCCAGAGATGCACCAAGAAGTGATTTGCCAGGGTCACATAGCCATTGTGTGCTAGGGATGGGATCTGAGCCCCTATCTTCCTTACTTTCTGAAAAATTCTCTACTATGTGTTCTAACAATCAGAGATCATGTCTGTAAAACACTTTTGTAAACTTTAAAGTGTATATACATTTCTGTTAATCTTCATATTTTCAATCTCTGATTCACATGACTGATGATCATAATCCCAGAATTTCATTTGAAAAATAAAGTAAAGCCTTGTGGGCAGCTATTTGGCACAGTGAATAGGCACTGACCATGGGGTGAGGAGGAACTGAGTGCAAATCTGATTTCAGACACTTAATAATTGCCTAGCTATGTGACCTTGGGCAAGTCACTTAACCCCATTCTTTAAATAAATAAAATTAAAAAAAAATCCACTATTACTGTGTGAAAGGTGATCAAAGAATCCTTTGCCATTTCCTCATTGGTACTGATTCTCAAAGTTCATTTTAGTGGATCATAAACCAAAGGGAAAAGGAAAGGTAGGAGATTGCAAAGCAGGGGGAGAAAGAAATACTAAATTTAAACATATGTCACAGCATTGAATCAGAGTAGGTAGCCTATGTGTTGGGACTAGAACACTCTGAAAGTCATATCTGCCTCTACATTTCTCCCCTACTGATTCACCATATTCTCTCTCATTAAAGTTGTTAGGTTAAGATATCTTCAGAACCATATTAGTCAGTAAGAATGCTCTCCTGTTTACAAAGTGTGAATGTGCCATGTCACTGAATCCTTACAACAATTCTCTGATGTCCAAAAGAGATATTTTTATTCCATATAAAGAAGCCAAGACTCAAACATGTTAAGTAACACTTGTCTTTGTTGCTTAGTTATCAGAATCAAACTCACTAGTTTGATTTGGAAGAAAAATTTTCAGGCTTTCTGGTATCAAGGAAAAATGTTTTTCATCAAAAATGCTCTTTCTTGGAATTGGCCAAGTCAGAAAGAAACTAACTGTGATGCTGATGTGAAGACCTACTTTAGGACCAGGCAATTTTATTTACTTTTCCTGTCTTTAGTTGATTAAGAGAGGAACAGATTAGATTCCTATATGAATAAAGTCCACAAATTCTTTTTTTAGAAAGATTTTATTTAATTTGAATTTTATAATTTTTCCCCCATTCTTGCCTCCCCCCCACAGAAGGCAGTCTGTTAGTCTTTATTTTTTTCATGGTATGCATTGATCTAAGTTGAATGTGATAACAGAGAAATCATATCCTTAAGGAAGAAAAATAAAGTATGAGATAGAAAATTACATAATAAGATAGCAGTTTTTTTCTGATTTGAAGTTAATAGTATAAGCCCATAATTTCACCCACACATGGCAAGAAGTATATAAGTCAATTCCCTAGATGTATGATGACTTCATGCTATCATATTTGTGATTGAGATTGAACAGTATATCCTAATTTCAATACTTTTTTAACTATTCTGTATTGACTCTCAACTTCAAGACGTCTTTTCTTAGGTTGTTTGTAGCTTAACTAAAAAAGATGGCCCTTAATGAATGGGAGCTTCCTAGATATGTGTTAGTAGAAAGGAGAATGTCAGGTAAGATGGTTCATGGGAATGGTTCACAAAGGAATACTAAAGGTGACCTTGAGCAGAAAAAGGGTAGCAAAAAGGCACTGACCACTTGGATGAAGTCCTACCAGGACCAAGATGATAGGGGAATATGGAAAGATTATAGAATAAGAGATTTGGTGATGGATCTTCGAGGTCATCTAATCCAAACTCCTCATTTAAAGATGAAGAATTCATTATTATCATCATAAGATCCTAGGTTTAGAGCTAGAGAGTTCCATTTCAACTGCTCATTTTACAGAGGAGGAATTTAAAATGATATTTTAATATTTACAAAGAAGTAAAGTTCTTTGCTGAAAGTCTCAGAGATAATAAATGGCAAAGTCAAAATTTGACATGAGGGAAGGAAGACTGATTTCTTGATTTTTCTACCTTACTTTGAACATTTGATAAATTAGAAAACCACGTGATAGGAAAATCAATGGACAGAAAGAACAGCAGCAATAGTGACTGTTGATGAAAAAAAGACTGGAGATCAAGTGCCTTCCCTGTATAAGGTATATGTAATATGGACTGCAAAGTGGTTGTTTTTCAGTCTTGTCTAAATTTTTGTGACTCTATTTGGAGTTTTCTTTTTCTTTTTTTGGTTTTTGCAAGGCAATGGGGTTAACTGACTTTCCCAAGGTCACACAGCTAGGTAACTATTAAGCGTCTGAGGCTGAATTTAAACTCAGGTTCTCCTGATTCCTGGGATGGTGCTCTATCCACCACCTAGTTGCCTAATTTGGAGTTTTCTTGATAGAGGTACTGGAGTGGTTTGCCCTTTCCTTCTCTAGCTCACTTTACAGATGAAGAAACTGAGGCAAACAGGGTTAAGTCACTTGCTCAGGCTCACAGAACTAGTAAGTATTTGAGGCCAGAATTCAAGAAGATGAATTTTTCCTGACTCTGGGCTTGCACTGTATGCACTGTGAAGCCACCTAGCTACTTGGACTGGCAAGGTAGGTACCCCTATCTGACAATTCTATATTAACTGAATTCTGATCAGTTGTAGAATAAGAGATTTAATGATGGATCTTTAAGGTCATCTAATCCAAACTCCTCATTTAGAGATGAGGAATCTGTTAATAGCATCCTAAGATCCTAGGTTTGGAGCTAGAGAGTTCCACTCCAACTGCTCATTTTACAGAGGAGGAATATGAAATGATATTTTAATATTTACAAAGAAGTGAAGTGATTTGCTGAAAGCCACAGAGATAATAAATGGCAAAGCCAAAATAAGCATTTATTGAGAATTTCCTAAGCAATGGGCTAAGTTCTAGGGTCTCTATAGCATGGAAAATAAAACTATTCCTATTAAAAATATATCCTCCATTTCAGATATTTTGCTAAATCACTCTGGCTTTATGCTCAATTAGACTGAGGCCTTCCTGCATTGCAGACTGTCACCTTTTATCTGTTTTAATCCTTTCCTGGGTATTAGATGCCTCCAGTCACTTTTTAATTAATTGGAGGACAATTGGTAGTCTGGGTGAAATGAGCCTGGAGGTCTCCATTTAGTTCTCATGGGAAAAGGGGTCCAGCTCCTGAAATAGCCCATTGAAATTGGTATGATATTTGAGGGTAGGGTGGGAGGGAAATCTCACTGAACATCTCTGCAGAAATGTGAAGGCTTTTATAGTTTTTCAATCTGTCTGCCACCGTACGGTGAATTTCAATTGCCTTTGCCTGCTGGTATGTTGTGTAGATATGGGACAGGGGCTCGGAAGAGATGCAGAGGGAATAATCCAAAGCTCCATTTCCTCCTTTGGGATGCCATATCTTAGTTAGAAAGACAAGAAAAGAAGTCTCCCTTGGCTTCACTCTTGTATTCTCCCCCATTTTGTAGGGAGCTGCCAGTCATACTTTTCTGTATCTTATAGAAACATTGGTTTGGTGAGTGGGTGGAGTAGGTGGGTGAATGGGTGAGGACCCTTAGGCATGCTGTGCCATTCATTTATGACCTTAGATCTGTTGTCTGCACTTTGGGGAGTTTAGGTTGGACATAGGTAGGGTCCCTGCCAGTCACTCATCCAAGAGTGATCCTCTATTCTTCCTTAGATCTGTGGAAGGATGCCAAAATATTCTGTAGTGGACTTAGAACAATTTTCAGGGCAAGAATATTTCTACAAGGCAAATTTCTCATTAATTAAAAAAATGACTCCTGGGCTTTGGATATCATGTGGGTATCCCGTTAGGAAAACTATATTAACGAAGTTGGGTAGATGGGGAAATATAATTAAGTTGGGTAGTCTTTTTCTCTACATGAGCTCTGCTCTGTCTTCAGAAATATCCCCCTCCCTCCATTCCTGTAAAATTGAATCAAATATGCTATACAGCTGTGGAGTGATAGATTTAGGGACTGAGGAAAATATATTCCATGTTCACCCATTAGGCTTTTTGCTTCTAGCTGTTTCCAAATTCCAGAAAGTATCTTCAAAGAAAAGGTCTGACCTCATTGAGGACTTCTTATCAACATAAAATTATGCCAAAGTACCATCATTTTGCAGATCTGTTGGGGGTGGGGGTGAGATGTTACATATATTTATGGTAAAATACTTAACCCAGGGGGAATAACTCACTTTTTCTGAAAACAGTAGTTCTACATATTTTATTCTCTGTTGCCCTCCCCCCCTCCTCCTTGGATTTTTTCATTTACTCCCCAAAGGGAAGACTTTGTAAAATATTTAGTTCAAGAAGTCAGGGCATAAATTTCCATTTATAAATGCTATAAATAATAACTGAAGCAGCTTGTTTAATTAGAAGGGAAGTTTCATGAAATAAATAAATAACCCCCTTGGACATTTATTTCCACTTTCCTTTCAAGAAAAGTCTATTTGTTAAAACAAAATTTACATCAGAAATTTATATGGAAAAACTGGTAGGAATTTAGAATGTTCATAATAGGATAGAAGAAAGTGACAAGAAAAGAATTGAAATATTTATAGTCAAATGGCTATCACACTATTGTAGCCTGTTGTGAATACAGCAGGGTCCTATGATGAGGGCCATACTTATGAGAAAAGCACAGTAGAACAATGAAAAGGCATATGAATGTCGGCCCACAGAGGACTGTTGATGAAGCTTGAGACCCATCTCCTGTCAAATTGGTGATGGACTCAGGGTATAGAATGAGGCGTATCTATTTTGATGAATTTAGCAATTGTTTTGTTTGACTATACATATTTGTTTTAAAGATTTTGTTTTTTCTCAGTGGTGGAATGTTGGGAGCATAAAAAACAGATTTCTGTTTATTGAAAAAAATGAAATCTAATTTAAAAAAAAGAAAGATGGTTAGGTTTAAAGTAAGAAGATGTGAGTGAGTTCAAATCTAACCTCTGAACCTTACAATTTGTATGTGGCAAATGACTTGGGGTCCACTCTCTGGGCCACCAGATAAAATGGGAAAGTGGAACTAGTTTGCCTTTGTGGATCCTTGCCATGCTTGATCCAAAATCCTTTTTCCATGACTTGGGTTCTTATATTATTTGTGATGCTTGACAACCTGTGTGACCCTTGACAAATCACTTAGTCTTTCTAAGCTGAGGTTTCCTCATCTGTAAAATTAAAGGGTTCTAAGTGGCCTTTGAAGTCACTTCAAGCCCTAGATTTATGACCTTATAAATTAGAAGATAAAATTTCTTCACTTTGATTCATCTGCATGATGGAGCAAATAAGGGATGTTTTAGGTGCTGTATAGAGGTTTAAGGCAGCCTGGGTTAAAATAGGACTTCCTAAGAGTTACTCTGGAACAGTCACTTAATTTCTCTTGACACCATTTTCCTCACCTATAAAATGGGTCAATGATGCTATAGTACCAATGTCACAAGTTTGTTATGAGACTTCACTGAAATGGATGAAAAATTCTATAAATGGGTTGAGCAATGTACATGGATTTAGGAAGACCAGAATTTGAATCCTGCCTCAGACACTTAATAGCGATCTAATCCTGGACAAGTCACTTAACCTTATTATACCCCACTTTCCTCATTGGTAGAATGAAAATACATTGAATTTGGACTTTATGATTCTCTACAGCTCTTAATTTATAATCCTATCATGCTCTGTATTAACCTAGATCCTAAAAACTTTAAATTTAAATCCTTTACATAAAGATCTATTGACATAATTATTTTTTGTTCTCAGTGTTTAAGGGATGAAAATCTCTTCTACCAATATGAACTGGAAAGTTCTTTTGATTTATATATTTAGAGAGTTTCCTGGGAACTTAGAGGTTAAGTGACTAGGTTGTTGCAGATCATGTGGGTAAGAATAACAGTTCTCAAAATCTTTGGTCTCAAAACCCCCTTACACTCTTAAGAATTATTGAGGCATCTCTCCCAACAAGACCTTCTGGTAATGTGGGTTATATCTATTGATATTTATTGCATTAGAAATGAAAAGACCTTAGTATAATTATGAAAATTATCTTGAACTTTTGAATCCCCCAAAGAGGTCCTTGGATCACAATTTGACGACCTCTGGGTTAAAGAAAGGTCTTTCTGACTCTGAGTAGGTCCTTTCTTCATTAGGCCATTCTATCATTGTCATTATTATTACTAACCTCATTATCCTCATTTTCCTTGAAGAAGTTCAGATAGAAACACAGTAGTCCGAAGGAAAAATTTTTCATGTGCTGTTGTGAATTTTTATATTTAATATTCTATGAACTCTCATATAGGTGGGAAAAGCAATTGCTTTTGGTAACTGAATAAAAAGTATTAGGAAATAAATTCATTCTGTCATTTCACTGAATGAATATTCAGGTTGATACCTATAAAAGATAGGGTAAAGTGGATATTACAGACTTCATCCTGTTGCAGCATACTTTTGATTTTTTTTCTACCATGCCTCTGTATTTTGAAAGATTTTTCTTCCGTGTAATTTGGAAATTATGAAATTCAATATAACAACATCAATTTAAAAATGTTATTCTTAAATGTTTATGAATCACTAGATGTGGTGATGCATTCTTGTAATGTCTGAGAATAGTAGCAGCATAGCAGTAATACTAGCAGTTGTAACAGTAGTGGTGGTGGTGGTGGTAGTGGTGGTGGTGGTGCTGGTGCTGGTGCTGGTGGTGGTGGTGATAGGAGTAGTGATAGTAGCAGCTGCTCACATTACAGTGCTTTAAATTTTGCCCAGTCTCCACTAAAGTATAATTTTTTCTTGTTGTCGAATTGTTTATTTTATTTTTTTCTAGTGTTTTGACTTCTACTATTATTATATTTTCTGGCTCTTATTTTAACTTGTTGACTAAGAGTATCAAGACTTTCAGGTAGGCTTCTATTTTCATTATTCTTTTCTGTACATATATTATATATATATATATATTCATATACATATTTTAGTGATTAATTCAGTGATAAGCTGTATGAGTTTTCTACTTCATGGACCAGCTAGGTATGAATATCAGCCTTACAGTAGATTACTGAAGGTTTTCCATTATTTTTTCTTGTTACTTTTACCATCATAATACTTGATACTTGACCTTGGAATTCTTCCTAAATAGTTCCCCATTTTCCTCCTATGGCACTGGATAGAGGATATTGTTATGTTTAAGTTCTTAAATGTTTATCTACTGCCAAATATTTTGGGACAGATGCTCATTCCTAAGTCAAAGAAGATAAATTAAAAAAAATAATTTGCTTGGCTATGGTTATTCCATTTGTTGGATTCATGCCAACAAATTCAAAAGGGGGCTTTTGAATTTCCTTCTAAGTATTCTTATCTCCTTTTCAAAATCATGTGAGACCTGTATTATCTTTGCTAGATGGCACTTCTGGAATTTACATTATGTTGATTTTTAGTATTTTCATGTTACTCCTTCTATAATTAAGGAACTCTTGCTGTAATATCATCTGATCTGAGTATAGCAATGAAGTGATTTCATATCATTATTCTTATGATAACAAAGAAGTTTGTGGGTAACATTGCGCTGAGAACAACAAGTCTGAGAACACTGAATTTCCTTCTCAATAACATCCAATAATCCAGATCCAATATCCATAACGTCTAAAGAATGTTTTTTGTCTCTAGACTGTGCTATACAATGATCTATATAGATCATTGCTTAGAATGCAGACTAATGTAGAATAATATGAAACTAATTTTAAAGGTTATTATAGGTGGGATTAATACTCATAGACAAATGTAATGCGATGGGAAAAATGACTTGTTTAGGGCTTATCAATAAGTAAACATATTATTTAAAATATGAAGCAAGCAAAATAAGTCAGTTCTTCAGGAAATGTACAGTATAATGATACAACAATATAAGATATTCTGTTATAGTACATTATATCATAATTTATCATATATACCATATCATATAATTTTATCCCATCACATCTCAACCTCATCTAACCTTTTCTATCTTCCAATCAACTATATTTTGTTATATTCTGCTATTGATCAGTATCAATTTTTATCTAGCTATCTATTATCTATCTGTCTGTTTGCCTATCTGTCTGTCTATCTGTCTTGTTTGATTTCTCTGTTTATCTTGGAGACAGACATTGTAAATGGACACTTAATTGGACCAAAAATAAAAAATGAGAAGTGTGGTCGACTTTTTTAAAGTTTGCTAAATGACCCTAAGTGTCTCTGTGGACCAAAAAAAGCCCAGTTTTTGAATAGCAATGTCTTTTATTGATATTGTATGACTTTGATTTATAACATAATGAAGACTGAAGACGTGAAATTGAGCATCACCCAAAGGTCAGTAGAGCAAAGGCCACTGCTCATACACAGTGGGTATGAGCAAGATGCAGTACATTTCTAACAAGGAAATATAAAAAAAAAACAGTTTGAAGGATGAGATAGCATCATGTGGTGAAAAAAGATGACAGAAATGTAGTGAAGATGAAAGGGGAGGAGAGGAGAGGAAAAGAGAATAGAGAAAACAAGAAGAGAAGAGGGGGTGGGAGAAAAGGGCAAAGGAGCAGAGAAAAGAGACAGGAGAGACAGAGGCAAATAGAAAAAGGCAGAGACAAAGATGGAGAGAGACACATATGAGACAGACAAAGATAGAGAATAAGAACTGTTGAAAAATACATTAAAAGTGGCAAGGAATAGCAAATGAAGCATTACAACTTGCATTCAGAGAGATTGAGGTTTAAATCCCTCCAAACACCTATTAACTGTGGGATCCTGGGCAAGTCATTAAGCCACTTAGAATATCTGTTTGTGCCTCTGTAAAATGAGGATGCTGAAAATACTTGTAATCCTGCCCAGAAAAAAGTGAGGGTGAGACTCAGATGAGATAATGCCTGCAAAGTGCATTGCCAACTTTAAAGGACAGTGTAAATACCAGTTATAATTTTATTGTAATAAAGAATTATTCCATTAATTTTAGATCTTCTCATTTGAACTTTCTTGTGATTAATAAGGAGTGATTTTATAAGTTCAAAAGAACATTCTCATTTAGTGTTGAAATCTTAAAAAAGTACTTGGCTTTTATCATTAAAAAAACTATGTGTAAGTTTGGAATCAAAGGAATTTCAAAAACTCTAGGAGCTAATGGCTAATAAGGAGCAGTTGGGAACATTAGCAACATTTTTAAAAAGTATTGTAAAGGAGAAAGAAATGTCATAATTATTTCAATTATTTGGCTCATGTAATTCATGAGTTGGATAAGCAAGGTGAGGAAAACAGCCTGGGGTGTAGAAAGATCATTGAACTATAGAAGTTGGGAGTCCTCGATTCCTAGGTCAGTGTACCTAACTCTTGGCATTCTTCTTAGACAAGTTTCCTGAATTTTCTGAGGCCTGGTTTCCTTATCAATTAACCAAGACATCAATAAACATTTATCAAGTGCATCTTCAGGGCTATTGTTGTTGCTGCTTGTCCTTCACAGTCAAAGAAGGTCACATCATCAGGGAAGTGATGCCATGAGAAGCACATGAATTGGATTTTAGTGAGGTGGGGGGAATACTGTGCGAAGTCACCAGCCTCACTTTCTCCTCCAGAGCCATCTGGGTCCAGCGACCAGATATGGATCAGGATGATTGAAGATGACCTTGGATGGGAGGCAATCAGGTTAAGTGACTTGCCCAGGGTCACATAACTCGTGTCTGAGGTCAAATTTGAACTCATGTTCTCCTTCTCTCCAGGACTGGTCCTCAATCTCCTGCACTACCTAGCTGCATTTTCAGGGCTAGGTACTAGGCTATTCACTGGGATATTCCAAAGACAAAAATAGCCCAAACAATCTCTGCCCTCATGGAGTTTGCATTCTGTAAGAAGATATGAACATGGGGCGGCTAGGTGGTGCAGTGGATAAAGCACTGGTCTTGGAGTCAGGAGTACCTGGGTTCAAATCCGGTCTCAAACACTTAATAATTACCTAGCTGTGTGGCCTTGGGCAAGCCACTTAACCCCATTTGTCTTGCAAAAACCTTAAAAAAAAAAGATATGAACATAAAATCAATACAAAATGTATAGAAAGCAAATACAAAGTAAAAGGTCTCATGGAGGAGATGATCTATGTACCAAGCTCTGAAGGATTCTAATGGTTAGAGGTGAGGATCGTGGATTAGCCATGAAAAGGAAGGGATCCGAGAGCTGGAGAGGCTTTGCGTGAGAAACAAGGAATTGATTAATTTACTTGAATTATCAAAGAAGTGATAGAGAATATTATGCCCTGATCCTGGAAAGGCAGGAATAAGTTACACGGTTGTTTTTAATGTCCTTCAATTGACTCTTCCTGACCCCATTTGGCATTTGCTTGATCCTGAAGTAATTTGCTATTGCTTCTCCAACTCATTTTTACACTGAAGTAAACAGGGTTAAGTGACTTGCCTAGGATCACTCAGCTAGAAAGTACCTAAAGCCAGATTTGTATTCTAGTCTATCCCCTGCCACACCTAACTGCAAGGTCTTTAAATGCCAAACAAAGGCATTTGTATTTAATCCTTAAGGAAATCTGAGACTGAAGGTTCATAAGCAAGAGTGATATGAGCAGACCTGAACTTGAGGAACATCATTTTGGCAGTGGGAGTAGAAGAGATTAGAAAGAGGAGAGACTGAAGGCTGGGAGACCAATTAAGAGGCTAGGATTGGGGGTTTTAATTAGAGTGGTTATGGAGAGGAGGTGGAGGTAGGACTGGTAAGGTTTGACATCTGATCGATTATGGAGGAGGGCAGAATTGTAAAAGGATCTGAGTTTAGATGACTGTGAGGATGGTAATACCCCCAACAGCAAGCAGGAAGTTTGATATAGGTGTTGTTTAGGTGAGGGTTAGGTTCTGCTTAGAATAAGGGAAGATAGTATAGATCACTACCCAAATCTCTTTCATTAGAAGGGGATCATCCCATAAAAGAAATGTATCATGCCTGTTCTGTCAATCTGTCTGTCTTTCTGCCTGTCTCTTTTCATCCATTCCCCACCCACTCATCCATCCACCCCATCCATCCCTCCATCCCTCCATCCATCCATCCATCCATTTTTTGATCTAGCTCTCCATTTATATATTATATTGATATACACCAAGTACATATATGTATAGAGAACTATATTATATGTGCATAAAATAGATGAATTTATACATTATATAGTGTATAATATAAATAAACAAATATGTACCTAGACATTTGATTTCATATGTATTTGTTATTTTATGCACATATATAAATACATATAAACACCTACTTATATGGGCAAGATTCAGTGAGGAAATCCCTTCAACTAGTACAATCAGATATTGTTCTTCAACTTCCAGTCTTTGCAATTGTTGGGGGCTCCAAGAGTGACTCAGGATAATGTCTATATGCATCAGAAGCTGGAATTGAACTCAGATCTTCCACACGCTGACTTTGACTCTCTTTCCCTCCTGGGCCACATTGCCTCTCTGAAGTGCTGGTAAACATATAGATGAGTTGAATAGTTTAATTCACTGAAAATTATTTACATTTTCATGTGCTACTGTTATGAGTAGATGGTCCCTAAGGGAACTCTAACCCCTTCCCCAGAAGGATTCAGTATGATTGCGTCATCTAAAATTAATTCAATTCTCATGGTTAACTTTTACAAAGTGATTGGTCAGATGAAATCTATAGCCTTGAATTCTTATTCATTCATTCATTCATTAGTTTATTTATTCATTCATTCATTCATTTGTTTTTGTAAGGCACTAATTAATTTTACATAGTTATAAGGCAGTCAACTTGATGGCACAGTGTATAAAGCACTAGGTATGGAGTAAGGAATATTTGAGTTCAAATCTAGGCTCAGATATTTATAAGATATATAATCCTGGGTGCATCCTTTAGCCTTCATCTGCCTCAGTTTCTTCAACTGAAAAATAGCACCTCCTTTCCTCTCTCCTGGCTCTCCTGACTAGAGCTAATGTCCTGTGAATCTGACCATGTAGTTAGATCTATACACATACAAATGAACACACATGAAATACAATACAGTTCATATGCACATCCTTATGCACAACACACACACTTATCCTCACAAAAATACAGTACACATAAATGCACATACAAATATGCACACAACCACACAGTAAATCTATAGAGTAACACATACAACACAGTACAACATAACAATTTCATATGCCATAGTATACACAGACAGGGACATGCACATATACACACTTATAGACAATAATCTACATGTATGATTTGTGTAACATAAAGATACACACATTTACACACATGTAGGCCCATGTGTGTAAACACATCTATAAATATATTTGTTCATATCCACAGATATATTTCCATGTATAGATTCTCTTAATATATACGTAAATATAAATATATGTACTCACATATGAATATGTATGGCAGTGACTGCCCTTCCACAAAGTGACATTGGGATCTTCCAAGGGACAAGTGAAAATTCCAGGAAACTACATGCCAATGGAATCCCTGGGCCTCAATGAGATACAATCTCAACAAATAGATCAAATTTGTGGTTTAGGGTTTAAACTGGTAACAAGAAAATTTGAAAGTGTCTCCTTTTCCGTCTCTTTCTCCTCCAAACCCATTTCCTGACCCTTACCCTATCCAAGCCATCCTCTAGGTCCTTTTCAAATCAAGTCACAAAGAGAATGCTCAGTCCAAGCTACAGATGTGACTCAAACATTGCTCTATTCTCCTTCTCTGGGACACAGTTGGCAGAAGCCAGCTGTGCCCATTCTTAGCTAGCAGGGTCTCTAATCACCTTGGCATTTTATTTTTATGCCAAGGACTGCTATGTTTCCCTGGAACCAACAAAAGCACTATAGGCATTCAATAGACTCAGGAACAATAATTTCTTTTTTTCTTCCTTTACTTGGGGGACGGCGGGGGGCGGGGGAGCAACTAGAGACAGAGAAACCCAATTCACAAGAGGAAGATCTAACCTCGAGTCACGTGCCCCTTATCAGTAGACATTTTTCTGAATATCTCTTGTGAGCCAGGCCACATGCTAGAAGGGAGGGGATACAAAGAAATATGTTAAAATTGGAAAGACTGGACTGGACCCAGAGCATGAAGAGCCTTGAATGCCAGGCTTAGGGATTTATACTTTTTCCTGTAGACTATAAGATGCAAATTAACATTTTTTTAGCAGAGAATAAGAAGAGGCAAGTGATGTTCCCATCAAACTAGTACTCCTTGTTGTGTCCTATGCCTGTAGTCATTTTAATATTTAGATTTCTGATAAAGAAATAAAGTTTATACAGAACTTTAAAGTTATATCATCTCATTTGATCTTCACCATAATCCTAAGAGACAGATGTCATTATTGTCTACATTTTACAGAGGAAGCCATGGAGGCTGATAAAAATCATGACCTTTCCTGGATGTATCACACAACATTTCAGTGTTGAAGCAGAGTTTGAACTCAGATTTTCCTGACTCTGAATTCAGCACCATATTGACAACTCCAACTAGAAGCCGCTAGGATTTAATGACTTTTGCTGGTTTTGATTAGGAAGGATACCAAAAGCACTATAGTTCTATTGCCTGTTTCAGTTTCTCTCCGGCTCACCTTGCCCCCCAATAGTAAATAAACTTAATCATAACAGTTTCAGAAAACTCCCTTCCCAATCAAGGCTTTGGATCCCTAGGAGAGAAATGAATGTAGTGTTGAAGCATAATTTTTGATCCTGTCTAAGAATATATTCTCCAAGGTCTCTCCCAGCTATAAAATTCTATGATTTTGTTTATATATTACCCAGAACAAAATATTTGCTCAGACATTTTTCCCCAAATGTATTTCTACTCCCCTATCTCAAATTTTGAAAAGGAAACTATTGGGTTCTCATCTCTTCTACTGTACTCTGTTTGTAAACAATAACAGGAACTTCTCAAGTCTTGGCAGGTCTAGATTAGCAGTAATGCCACGGCCTGCCATGTTTATCCATTAGGCAATCCATTGCTTCCCAGTTATGTATGATGCCAGCCAAGCGTAATTACCTCACTTCCTCAATTGAGTTCCTCTTCCCTCCCCCTGCCCCCCTGATAGAAAGTAATATAACATAGGCTTTACATCTATAATAATGCTAAACATAGATACATATGATTCATGGTGTGAAAGAAGAATCATATCCAAATGGAAAAGAAATAAATTGGAGAGAAAAAAAAGTCATAATTCATGGCAACTTTTTTGTTTAAAAAAAATTAAAGATAGTAAACTTAGATCTGTGTTTAAGCTCCACAGTTCCTTCCCTGGATATGGATGGCATTCTCCATTACAAGTCTTTTAATATTGTCTTTGATCATTATTTTGCTGAGATGAACAGGTCCAACCTAGTTGCTCACCACCCCATGTTGTTGTTAATGTGTATAATGTTCTTCTGGTTCTCAGTATCAGTATATTAATTTATAAATAGCCATACAAAATAGTCTTGGCTAAAATTAGATTGGTTATATAACCCTATTACTCAAATGATGATAGCCAGCAAACATATTAGGCATGCCAGTCACTATACTAAGCACTGGAAATGCAAATATAAACCAAAAGAAAGCTAATCCATTCCTTTAAAAAGTTTCCATTAGGGCATGATGGAGAAAGGCTGGAATGAAGCCTAGTGATAAATGAGAAGAGCTATCCTGTAGGGCTTCCTGAGAAGAGACTCATGGAGGAGTCATCCATTCAAGATATACTTGTGACGAGGAGGGGTTTAAATGATGGAAACGTCTACTGTCATCATCATAAGTTGTCCTTCCAAAGATGACTATGACATCAAGTAAATGATATCTTTATAAGCTCATAATTTGTGTTAAAGTGAGGTGTTGTGCAAAGATACCATTCTTAATATCTTTATTTTAAAATTTATTTATTTTCACCCACATGCACTTGTATATTTATACTGAAATTTCTATGAAAAATTTGCATGAAAATTTCCTTCCACCCACCCTTCCCATTCCCCTCCCCTCAGTAGTAAGCAGTCAGGTTAGCATTGTACATGCATAGTTTGGATAAACATGTTTACATATTAGTCATTTTCATTATGAGGAATTAGGATTAAGGGAAAGAGATGCATAAGCGATAATTTTTATAAAGTCTTCATCAGCTTCTGAAGGATTGGTTTTTGTTTTGTTTTGTTTTTCTTCCTCAGGATGGGGATAACATTGTCCATAGCTGGTCTAATAAGGTTGTCCCAGCTCTCTGAATTGTTGAGAGGAGCTGCTTCCAAGTTTCATCATCTCACAATTTTTTTGTTAATGTGTACATTCTTCTCTTGGTTCTACTCCCTTTGCTCAGCATCAGATCCCGTAAGTCATTCCATGCTTCTCTAGAGTCTGACCATTTATGGTTTCTTATAAAACAACAATATTCCATAGTATTCATGTACCATAACTTGATGGGCATCCACTCAATTTCCAATTATTTGCTGCTACAAAAAGAATGTTGCTATGGATATTTTGGAACATGTACATTTTTACTATTTTTTTTCCAGAAGCATCTGTATCCAGGCATGATATTGTAGGTACAGGACAACTAGTGTTGGCCAATGGGAGACCTTGGTTTTTTAGATGAGGTCTTTCCCTGATCACCAAGGCACCTTGCAAGTGTGGTATCTTCAGGCTTAGAAAATTTTGACTTAGTGACATTCAAATGAGATTCTACAACTGGTAGCTACACATCTTTGGTACTTCATCCAAACAGATGTATCCAATGCATGTTAAAAGTGCAGAAACAGATAAACTAACATTTACAAAGTGCCCATTTGAAGGCAGGCATTATGCCGAGTGCTTACTATCTGTGTGGGCTTTGATAGCTTCTTCTTTGTTAGATCATATTAGATCATGTATGTATTAGGTCATATGGACTCCAAAGACCATTTTAGCTCTAACTGATCCCATGAACTGAAGTAAAAAATGAACCTGGGGAAGCATTAACATTGCATTCTTCAGGGGTAGCTAGGTGGTGCAGTGGTTAGAGCACTGGTCCTGGAGTCAGGAGGAGCTGAGTTCAAATCTGGTCTTAGATTCTAAATAATTGCCTAGCTATATGACCTTGGGCAAATCACTTAACCCCACTGCCTTAAATAAATAAAAAATTTTTAAAAAACCCAATGTGTTCTTCATATTTTTGATAGGTAAAGAAGGGAATATTGATCATGGTTATTCCCACCTATAACAAAATCAACAAATATTTATTAAACACTATGATGTGTACCTCCAGGTTTTAAGAAAGTGGGTTTGATAAATAGGTTAGATGAGATCCTATGATTGGAAATTCTAATTTTTTAAAATTAAAAAAAATATTATTTTATTTAAGGCAATGGAGTTAAGAGTGACTTGCCCAAGGTCACACAGCTAGGCAATCATTAAGTGTCTGAAGCTTGATTTGAACTCAGGTCCTCCTAACTCCAGGGCCAGTGCTCTATCCACTATGCCACCTATCTGCCCCTATGACTCGAGATTCTATAAGAGAAGCTGACTCAAATGATATGGTCCCATTGGGTGAATGAGGAAAGGGAAGGAAGGAATAAGATTTCTATCAAATTGTATTTGAATACATAAGAAGCTTCAAGGATAAATTTCAAGTTTAAAAGGATACTTATAAAAGATGAAATAAATACAACAAATGTGAATACTAATTTGTACCTATAATTTATAACAAATACAATACATATAATGCTGATTACCAGATAAGGTCCTTAAGGAACAGTTTAGTGAAATTAAATGCTCAGGTTTTCTATCCTTTCTAGATAATAAATCTTCATTGCTTGTGTTTGGTGATATTCCCAGAGTGAGTAAATTGTCCTTCAATCCTGAACAAGATTATGACATCATAGGATAGTGATACCCATGATATGCATGTAATTTAGACTAAAGTGAGGAGGTATTGTTCAAAGACACTATTCTCACTACCTCTTCCAGAATCATCTGAACTCAGTGGCCTGATGTAATAAGAACAGGACAATTAGAGTTGGTCTGGACACAATGGGAGATAGTGTTGTGGAAGAGAGACTCATGGATAGAGTAGATGATCTCTGAGACCTATCTAAATATGCAGTCTTATGACTCTTTCTACTGAGTTTACCTCTTTTTCCTATTCATATTAGAAGGTTCTGAATGATGATGAGGCTTCATTACAGATCTAGTATTTCAAGAGCAAAATGGAAACTTGAAAGCAAAAGTCATTTAGTTATTTCAACTACAGATCTTATCTTCATTAGTACAAATAGGCCTTTAATGATGGGATTCAGGGTATCAGATGCTGCTCTTTGCTGTAACACCCACTCTAAGCTCTGAACACAAGAACTAAAAGCTAAATAAAACTATTTGTAAGTTAGAGGGAGAGGAGAATAAAAGCATTTAGCTTGTATTCTTAGCAAATGAAATCATAGTAATTGAACAGACCAGGAAATTATTTGGCCAGCATAATTATATGACAAATTACATATCACACAATTAAACAATTACATTTTGGCCACAAATGGAACTCCAGATATACAATTTATGGTGAAGTGGAGAGATAATTTAGGAAGAGGAAAAGTAAAGTCACAGAATAAAATGTACACATAATCCATTTCCATAAACCTACACCAAACAAAATGATGAATGAAAATTAGATCAGCATTTCTAGAGGAAAATACAAATGAGTTGGAAAAAATTCAGACAAATAGCAATTATAGCAGTAGTAATAGTATAGATGATGATGATGATGATGATGATGATGAAAATGATAGCCTTGCATGAATTGTCTCTGTTGAGCCTTACAATAATTCTATAAAAGAAGGGATTCCATAGCATAGTGGAAAAGCCCTGATTCCAAGTGAGAAAAAATTGAGTTCAAATGCTGCCTTTATTGTTACTGAGTGTCATTAGCAAATAATTTAATTTCCATAGACCTAAGGGTAAAAGGAAGGCATTAGACAAGTTGATCTCTAGGACTCCTTCCTGTTCTAAATCATTGATCCTCCAAATTATGATATAGAATCTAGGATCTTACTCCAAGGACATATGGAGAGCAGGTTAGATTTTGAAATGACCTGCCTAGATTATGTAATGTTTGTATTTCTACACTAAATATATAACTGTGGCTGAGGTAAGAATAATAGGAACTTTTGAAAGTAGGATAGGGAAAGCCTCTATTTTAACATTGAATTTATGACAGAAAAGACATAATCCCTTTGAAATTGAATGTTGATCTTAGATTTTGGGAGAGCAGATTGCAAAGCATTTAGAAGGCTAGATAGATGCCCAACAATTAAAATTCTACAGGACAAATTAGCCTGGCAAAGTTGGAAAGCTTTTAAGACTGAAAATTTCAGACACAATGAAAAATAAATTCAATGAAGAGGAAAAAGGGGGCTGTAAAGGGACAGTGAGGAATTGAGAATGACCCCTAAGTAATGACTTGAGGTTCTCAGAGGATGATATTGTTTTCAATGGTAATAGGGAAATTGAGGGGCAGAAGGCTTAGTGAAAGATAACAAGTTGAGTTTGGGCACATATTGAAAAAGTAAATTGACATTATAGCAGATGTGACTCCTGAGACACTTGCGTGCTTGGACTCAATGACACTACTAATAGAACTCTACTCTTAAAAGATTAAGGAAAGAGGCAAATAACCCATACGTACAAAGATATTTACAATAGTTTGGGGGTTTTGTTTTGGTGCTGAAGAACCAGCAATTAAAGGTATTTCTATAAACTAGAGAATGGATGAACCAAATTATGGCATTTGGATGCATATTGCACTGTAAGAAATAATAAAAGGGAAAAATGGATTTGTATGAACTGATGGAGAATGACGTGGCAGAACCAAGGAAAACAATTTATATAATAATTTTGAAAGGCTTGAGGATTTTGATCAACCCAGTGACCAACCAAAACTGATGGTGAAGCATGCTATCCACTTCCTGACTGGGAGGTGATAAAGTGACTTAAGAATGATGCTTTTTGATGATGAGAGGGAAAATGGCCAGTGAGGGGACTTGCTTACATATTTGCTTTAATATGGTCTTTTTTTTTAAGAGAGCAAAGTTGGAGGGAGATAACATAATATTTTTGTTTTATGGGAAAATATAAAAAGGAAACCAGGGATGAGGAGGGGGTGGAGCCAAGATGGCAGAGTGAAGGCATCATTTCCTAGAGACTCCTTCCCCCCAAACTCCAAAAGCCAACAAATTATGACTCTAGCCAAAATTTAGAGCAGAGGAGAAGGGTAAAATATGGGGGACTTAATGATGATCAATTGCATGTATTCCTGCATAGAAAAATGAGGCTGATGATACTCATATGAAACTTATCATTTGATAGAACAGGTAGAAGGAACTTTTATAGATGAAGCACAAGAGAGAGCTGAATTTGAAGATATAATATATTGTAAAAATGGAGTCATTGGCTAAAAGGAAAATGCATGCACTGGGAGTAAGGGAAAGGAGAGGTGGAATAGGCTAAAATATTTCATATAAAAGATATATATATATATATATACATACATATTTATAATGAGCTTTTGCAATGATATGGAAGGGAAGGTGAGGAAGAATGAGGAAATCTTCACTCTCATTGGAAATGGCTCAGAGAGGAAACAGCATACACACTCAGTAGGGTATAGACATGTAGAGTAAAAAGGAGAGAAGGGGGACAGGGGGAAGGGGGCTATGGGTGATAAAGGAGAGGGTAGATCATAAGAGAGAATAGTTATATATAACACATTTTTTTTTTACTTAGTGCAAGGGGCTGCGATTGGGTGGCCTGTCCAGCACCATGGGGCGGGTTGGTTGCTGGGTCTCAGGGGTGGTGTTTGGACTCCAGGCCTCTTGGCCCCAGGGCTGGTGAGCAGTCCGCTGAGCTGCTCAGCTACCTTACAGCACATTTTAGAAGAGGGACAGAGTGAAAAGAGAGAGAAAATATAATAGATGGTAGTGGGGAGGAATGGATGGAGGGAATTACAATCAGCAACAGAAACTATGGAAAAATATGGAAGTAACTTTTATGATGGACTTATCATAAAGAATGTGATCACCCAAGACAGAGCTGATGGTATCAGAACACAGACTGAAACACATTTTTTTCTCTTTCCTTTCCTTTATTTCTCATGAGGGTCTATATTTTTGGGGGAGGGGTATTATGTTTACTCTTAAACAAGAATATTTTAGTAATGTATAAAAAATCACTTGTACAAACATATTGTGGTGGCGAAGAATTGGAAATTAATTTAAATGTCCTTCAATTGGGGAATGGCTTAGCAAACTGTGGTATATGTATGTGTTGGAACACTTGTTCTACTAGAAGCCAGGAGGCATGGGAATTCAGGGAAGCCTGGAGGGATTTGCATGAACTGATGCTGAGTGAGATGAGCAGAACCAGAAAAACACTGTACACCCTAATAGCAACGTGGGGGTGATGATCAACCTTGATGGATTCACTCATTCCATTAGCGCAACAATCGGACACAATACTTTATTTTTCTTCCTTAAGGATATGATTTTTCTCTTATCACATTCAGCTTAGATCAATGTATACCATGGAAACAATGTAAAGACTAACAGACTGCCTTCCTTGGGGGGGGGGGGAGGGAAGAAAGATTAGGGGGGAAATTGTAAAAAATTCAAAAATAAAATATATTGGGGACACATATAAAAAAAGACTTGGGAATGAAATTGGAAGTAATTTTCCAGACTCCAGAATAATTTTTTCCTTATCCTATATATAGTTTGTGATTTTGAGTTCCTTGAGGGCTGAGACTTTTTTGCTTCTTTTTTTTGTATCCCCCAATACTTAACCCAGTGCCTGGTTCATAATAGGCTCTTAATGAATGCTTATTGACTGACTGAAAAAAAAGGAAAACAGGAAAGATCTTAGAAAATTGGAGAATACTATAGAACTGTAGAAGGTCAAATGATATTATCTCCATTTCATACTTTAGAGAACTAAGGCTCAGAGATGAAGTGATTACCTTTGGTTAGTAATCTAAGGAACCTCAGAGCAAGGACTTGAGTCCAGAGCTTTGGTTGACTCCAAACTCCAGCCTTTTCCCTCCACCTTGCTGTCTCCCACATACAAGATGTAACAATATAAAGTAGGTTTACGAAATGATTAAGGAAATGGCAAGTATCCTTTTCCTCTTCTCAAAAAGCTTCAGGAAATACATATGTATTGCCAGGATCATCCAGTTGCAGAAATAAAACACATCTCCATTTCACTAACATACCTAAAGGCAAGGTGGTCTTTCTGGGATTTTGACCTCATGACTAGGAAGCGAATGAGAAACACAAAGAGTGAAGACAGTCAACAAAGCATTTATCAATTATTTAGTAGGTATGAGTGCATTTGAGATAAAAAAGACAAAAACATCATTCTTTATTGCATGGAATTTATATTCTAATGGTGGAAATATTAAAAAATATAAAAATATATGCAGAATAAATAGAAGATAATAACAGAGGAAAGAAACTATGAGAGTATGGAAATGAAAACCAATAAAGAGCTTGGACTTTGCAGTTGGAGGGACTCTTTCGCCTTTATTTAATTCAATTAATTAAAAAAAATACAAAATTATTTAATTCAATTAATACAAATGCCACTATCCCAAGGAATTCTGGCTAATATCTAAAAATCACAGATTGTTATATAGAGTGACTGGAGTTTAATCAGATTATAGGGAAAAACTCTGAAGTAGGAAGAACCTCAGAGTTCATCTAATCTGTTCTGTTTATTTTAAAAATGAGAAATTGAGGCCCAGGAATGATGAGACTTGACCAATACCACTTAGTAAAAGTAAGAGAGATTTGAATTCTGTTTTTTTGACTGTAGAAACCCAAAGAACCAAGTCTAATTCTTGCTAATGTCCCCTTCACCTCCATAATGCTTTTCAATAAGTTGCTTTCTCTTCTTAAGTTTTTTTTTGGGGGGGGGAGAGGATTTTTTCAAGGCAATGGGGTTAAGTGACTTGCCCAAGGTCACCTAAGTAAGTATTAAGTGTTTGATGTCAGATTTGAACTTAGGTCCTCCTTACTCCAGGGCCAATGCTCTATCCACTGTGCCACCTATTTGCCTTGACTTCTTTTTTAAATTTAATTTATTTGAGGCAATGGGGTTAAGAGTGACTTGCCCAAGGCCACACAGCTAGGCAATTATTACAAGCCTGAGGCCGAATTTGAACTCAGGTCCCCCTGACTCCAAGGCCAGTGCTCTATCCACTGTGCCATCTAATTGCCCCTATCCTATATTTTTAAGTTTTAATAAACCTTATGTCAGACCTCAAGTCCCTTTAGTATAATATTGATGCTTAGGAGATTGTTTATCACCAATTTTTTTTCATTTTTTTTTTCATTTTTTTTTTTGCAAGGCAAATAGGGTTAAGTGGCTTGCCCAAGGCCACACAGCTAGGTCATTATTAAGTGTCTGAGACCGGATTTGAACCCAGGTACTCCTGACTCCAGGGCTGGTGCTTTATCCACTATGCCACCTAGCTGCCCCTACCAATTTATTTTCATACAGATGGATGAACCTCGTTTTTGGCAGGGTGGTGGGGTTAGACCCCTAGGCCACCATCAAATATCATCTGAAATGAGATTATGTGATGTTCTTTGAGGTTCCTTCCTTCTGCGAAAGAAGAACACTTGCCTTATTAAGGCAGATAGACCCTCTTGCTGGGCTGAGACCAAATCAAGGGGTTTCACTGCTCTCTTCCAGTTCCTAGTTCCTGTTAATTTGTATGGATTGGTGACATCGGGGGTGGGGGTGGCAGGGGGTGTTGTTTTTTGTTCCTTCTTCCTTGGTGATTTTCCCTTTGTAACCAGAATGTTTTCATCTTTGATCTATGCAGTATGCCTTATGAAAAGATCACCTTATTTAGAAAGTTTATTCGATTCTGCTCCTTCTCCTCTGCCGCCTCCCACATTCTGGGTTTGTTTGTATTCAGAAACCTGTCACCCTAATTGGCAAATGTGTCAGAGCTATAGTTACCTGATTAATACATGTGAAACTCTGATTGGATCCTGGGAAGTGTGGATTTTCTGGGGAAATTTAATGAAGGAAGTTTCTCCACATGAGAAGGGGAGGAAAAAGCTCTAACAAACAAGTTTGTGATGAAAGCAAAAGGAGAAGAAAAGCCTCAGGGCCAAAGGGAAAATGAAAAGAGAAAAAATATTGAACCTGAGCTTACCAATGTGGAGGAAATGAATGAGACCCTTTTGTGGCAAAGTGGGAGTGAGGGGTTGGGGCATTAAGCTTTTGGAGGTGGATTAGTTGCTTTGGACTCTGGAAAGAGTTAACACAACTTGAAGAAGTAATCCGTTAGACTCTTTCCAACCAGGAGGATCAAACCCAATTTTTGAAAAAAAAAAGAAGAAAAAAAAACAAAGCAGCAGAGGCTTTCTTAGGGTTTGTTAGCAGGAGGAGTGAGATTTGGAAGGCAAACTTCACAAGGCTTCGATATTTGGTTCACTTCACATGAAAGCCCTCCACACAGAAACCTGAGAATCTTAAGAACCTTCTGGATATGCAAGACTTTTTTTTTGTGAAACTCTCAGCTTTCCTACTTCCTGATGAAATTAGAAGGGAAGAGGAGATGATTTCTCTTTCAAAGTTCATCATTAAAACTTAGAGATTTGAATTTGGGTCTCCTTTATTTCCACTTTTGCCATTTTGAATTTTTTTGTTGTTAAAAACCATACTGTGAGCCTCTATAGTTCCTCTCCCTTTCTCTTTTCCTTCCTTTTCTTCCACAGTTCCTATTTTCAGCTTGGTTTTTCCATAGCCAAAGCATTCAGAATCTCAAGGGTTCATCCAAGACTGGACATATCTATGAACAGGGTTATCTAGAACAATGGATTCCACCCAATCAAACTGATGAAATTAAAGGGTTGTCAGGAAGTGTGTCTTCCATGAAATTGGGCACATCTTTGACTGTGATAATACAAGAATCAACTTCTGATCTGTTCCCAAAACTGGGGATTGATTTATGTTGGTGAATGACCAGAGAAGAGGATGACTGTAAATCAGGTTACAAAGGCATCTTGGACTCCATCTACTTTCTTTCGGGTCCTTCCCTTTTGCAACTCTAAGACTTTTAACCAGGAGGGAAGAACATTTCTCCCTCCTCCCTTTCCCTGCCTAGGACAATGATAGTAAGGACTGCTTGCTTTTTAAAAAAAAAGTAATGTAAGGGAGAATCAATCTGTACTTTCTTAGAAAAACATAAAATGACATTCGGAGGAAGGAAGTGAGTTGGTCAGTGATAAGTCAACTGAAAGGAAAAGAATTAGGAGGTCTTGATTGAGCCCTGAGGCCTGGTAGGAAGTTGTCCTGGCCCATGCTTACCTATGGTACTAATTAAAGGTGTATTGCCGTGGGGATAGGAGGGACTGAGACAAATATTTAGTCTATTCCTCCTCATTTTACACATGGGGAAAGCTGAGGCAGAGACAAGATATTTCTGGCAAAAGGGATGATAAGATGATCAATCTGTAACTAGGTGGGTCTCCGGAGGTCATCTAATCCAATTCTATTATTTTGTACATATATTGGAATGGATTCAATAAAATCAGATTCTGTTTCATGTGACATGTTTGAAGCTTGTGTTCTGAGTTCCATCAAATAATTTTTTTTTTGGGGGGGGGATCACCTGGGTGATGCAGAATGACCAAGAACATGGATACCAAGGTGACAAATGCTTTCCTTCCCCTTCTATCAGGGGATATCATCTATCTTTATTCCTCTCTTTTGGCCATCCTCTTGCCTAACTAGATGCCATTTTATCCCAAGATTTCATGACTCCATAATATCTTTATATTAGCAAACATTCCCAGGATCATAGATTCAAAGATTGTTCATCCTTTGTATTCCAAAACAACCAATGATATCACAGGGTGATTGCATCTGAATTGGAGAGCTCTAAGGAAACATAGAGACAGTGTGTTCCAATATCCTTATTTTACAGATTGATTGGACCCAGATGGCTCAAAGAGAATATAAATAGTAATTGTTTCCATTTTGGCCAGAAACCCTAAGAGTCTTGTCTTTCCAGATTGATTTTTCCCCATTGGTTTTTTTTTTTTTTAGTTTTTTTAGTTTTTTTGCAAAGCAATGGAGTTAAGTGGCTTGCCCAGGACCACACAGACACTAGTTATTAGTGTCTGAGGTTGGATTTGAACTCAGGTACTCCTGACTCCAGGGCTGCTGCTTTATCCACTGTACCACCTAGCTGCCCCTCCCCATTGGTTTTTGCAAAAGAGACCATTCTTTGCTTCATGTCTTTCTTACTTGCTTTAATTATTGACTGGATTTTTCCTCAGTAAAACTGAGACCTGTTAAAGATCTTTTCTTAAAAAGGTCAAAATCTCCCATTGCATCCATGGCCATCCCCAGTCATCTTGATGCACATCTGATTGCTATATCCCATTGGCTCTGGAGGAGAAAGTAAGGTTGGTGATTTTGCACCACCTCTCCCACTTAAATCCAACCCACCTGAATGTCATGGAGGAGAATGAAGGACTAACAGCAGATACTGAAACTGAGAGAGAGTTTAAATGTCTTTTCCATCATCATACAACTGATAAGTGTCAGAAATATGAGTCTGAACTCATCATTTGTTGACACCAAGTTCAGTATACTCCCTACCACATATTCAAGTGATAGGTCCAGGAACCCCAAAAGTGACCATAACACTCAGATCGCCATTCTTGCTTTCAGTCCAACTCTCACAACCATCATGTGAAGAAGTAATTCTTTTTTGAGAAAAGGCTGGCCTTCCTCTAGCCAATTGCCACACCCAGGGCAGCCTAGCTTAAGTAATAAGTCATCTTGAGGGGAAGATGAGAAATAGCATGTATCAGGTAAGTCCAACTACCATTACCAGTCACCTCTTTGACTATGATCGACTTTCAGACACTGATGGAAATAGCCCAGAACCCTGAATCCAAGAAACTTGGGGATAGAAATAATTCTAGTCCAATGCCCTCAGCCACCATTGTAGAAAGTCAGCCTGGGGACTGCATCTTTGGGTGTTATGGCTAATTTTTTTCTGATGACACAGAAGAGAATGTCTTGCCAACAAAATCCTTGACACAGTCAAATGGTTCAACATCATAAACTTATTTTAGGAGTGTAAATAATGTTAAGGCTGCACCCTAAGGATCTTTCCATCTGACTTGCAGCTGAAATCTTTATTAAAAATGCTTTATTCATTCATTCAGCCACCTAACCTCTCATTGATAATTCAAGGTGCCTTAATATAATTAGATTACCTTGAAAACATTCCTTTTGATAGGGACTCTTTGTTTATCAATTCTTGGAATTGTCAGAATTCTATATTGCCATAGATACTAAAAATTTTATTTTGAGTTCTTATGCCCATCATAGCTTTTTTTGAATGAAGTTTATGTTACCATCTTGTTCCAACTGCCATAACAAATTCAAAAGAGAAATTATATTAGATATCAGTATTCATTGGGGGACCTTAGAACTTGGAAATGATATTCTTCGAGGTGGTTATAACTCTGGAAAGGGGTGTCTCATGGATGAGTGGAAAGCATTTTATAAACATATTTTAGTAATTGTTTCTATTTATTTTTAATTTTTATAGCTATCATTTGTTTTTATGGCACATTGGGTTTCTTTTCCTCTCTCCAGATTCATCTCTTTAAAATATTTATAATAAAGAATATACAAAAGATAAGCAAGATGCCAGGAAAACACTGCTTCCTGCCCCCCCATCTCTCCACACCACACACAATAAAAAGTCACTTCTCTGACCATTTCCACGATCAAAATGTAAATGGTTTATTGTGTTGCAATAGAATTTCATAGACACTGAGAAAAGCTATGAAACGGATGAAATGCCAAATCGATAGGCTACAGTCATGATGGATTTTTTAGCGAGTTCTAGTGGGAAACTGCTTTCAGGGCTAAAACCAAGACTCTCCAAAGCTCCCTAAGTGTTCTTGGTTTCAGCGCTAATGTACTGTGCAGAGCTAAACTAGCCATGCAAATTATTCATTGCCTGAAAAAATTGGGCCCCGAGTAAGCTAAAATTAGATCTGCAGGCCATGGCGCTGGCCGGGAATCTGTTCAGAGAACTGCCGCTCATTGTCCAGAGGCAGTTTGGGGAAGGGGCAGCGGAACATTTTGCACTAGGTAACCAGGGTCTTTGGGTTTGTTTATTTTGGCAAGGCCCACTCACAAAGCTGAATTAAATGCTTTGTCCATCAGTTCTATGTAGTAGTGGATGGCATTAAGATAGTTCAAAAGAATCCAGAGCTCAAGAGTCTAACATGTCCAGCAGAGATACCACCAGTCATGTACCCAGCCTCCTGGAGTACACAGAGTTGACCCGAGAGGCAGAAAGACTTCCATTCATGTCCTGCCCCCGATGCATCCTGGCTCTGTGATCCTGGGCAAGTTCCTTAACCTATCAGTGTATCACATAATCTTCTGGTGTATGTTTCCTTCCTTCCTTCCTTCCTTCCTTCCTTCCTTCCTTCCTCCCTCCCTCTAAGATAAAAATATAAATTCTTCTTCATACAGTGGCTACCTATCTTTCAAACTACCTATCACCATCATCACCATCACCACCATCACCATCACCATCACCATCACCATCACCATCACCATCACCATCACCATCATCATCAATACCCATCATCATTATCATTATCCAACATTTACGTAGCTCCTACTACATCTTAGGCATCATGTTCATAGATTCTCATATTTAATACTTATAACAACCCTGGGAAGTATGTACTATTATTATCTTCATTTTACAGATGAGAAAACAGGTAAAGCAAGATTAAGCAATCTGTTCAGTGTCACACAGCAAATAAAATAAGGTTTTCCTGACTCCAGGTCCAATATTCTATCCACTGTGCTTCCAGCTTCTACCTACCTTCCCACTGGATATAAATGACTAATGTCACACACTGTTTGGTCCTTCTCTAGTGGCCTTTTTGCCTCCTTTTTCTTTTTGTGAACTTCTCATCACTTGTCTCCCCTTTATACAGACTCTCAGTTGGGAATCAATCAATCGGTCAGTCAGTCAGTCATCCTTGTTTGGTGCAAGCAGGCTCCAGCATCCCTTAGAATAACTTACACACTTCCCCAAATAAGAACCTCATATTAGAGCTTTTCTCCAAAAACTTATATTTATATTATATAGACATACACATGTATATATGCACACATGTGTAAGTGTAGATAGATAGAATATTTTTGCTGTTGTTCAGCCATTTTTCAGTAGTGTGGGACTCTTCATAACCCCCATTTGGGGTTTTCTTAGCAAAGATACTAGAATGGTTTGCCATTTCCTTCTTCAAATTTTTTTACAGATGAAAAATTTGAAGCAAGTAGGTCAAGTGACTTGCCCAGGGTCACTCAGCTAGGCTTTGAATTCAGGAAGATGAGTCTTTCTAACTCCAAGTCCAATGTTCCGTCTGCTCCCATCGACACAAACGTAGTATTCCTTAGGATGTAATGATAGCATTATTATTATTATTATTGTTGTTGTTGTTGTTTTGCTTGTGTAACTTTAGTGTATGAAAATAGTAGGGGCCCAATAGATTCCCGGTGAATTGCATGGGATATATAAAAACACACATTGTATTCCAGAAAATACCGCCTTCCCTTGTATGAGGGTTCTTGTTTTGTGATGACTGGTCACAGGTGAAACTTAAAGCTTGGGGGGGGGGGTAGCAGTCTTCTTGGGATGCAATTATAAAACCATTGTTCTCTTACACAAAGACCTCATGCTAGCCTGCCGCCCATTACGAGCCATCTCCAGTGTTGCCCATGTCTATGTGCATATCTCATCCTCCTGAGATGCATGAACTGGTCAAACCTCCTCCTGTCATCTACCACAAGCACTCCCCTGGATTGCCTAGATCTCCCCTACAGAAGCTTATCCAGTCTCCACCTCTGGTAACTATGTCTCTGGTATGGCCCCAGTCTCCACCGAACCTTGATTCTTAGTGCATTTAGCTTTTCCATCACTCAACAAATATTTATCTTTCATCTCCTACCCATCAAGTTAACCTGTAGGAACCTTGGTTTCCAAGTTGTGGCATCACAGGAGAATGAAGGAAAATTTGGAAAAGTCTCTTGGGAGAGAGTGTGCTGGGATTTTAACACCAAGCAAAACCATCGTAGTTGGATCACTAGAAACTCCATCATTCTATGTCTCTCTGATCTTTGTGCTTAGCCCATTAGGAAAGTGCAGAGAGCAATTTAGCCCAAGTCTGAGCTTTCATAATTGCAAGGGAAATCACAATCTCTAACCGGAAAATTATGAGCTATGCCTTCATTGGGAGCCAACATCATCATGTGAGAATTAATTCAGGAATAGAAGTGAAAAACAATTAGAACAGCATCAATTCCTATAAATAAAAGTGAGTGTCTCTGGCCACCATCCTATACTCCCCCCTCCCACCAGAATGAGTCACCAGTAAACTTTCAAGGCTGTGAGGTCAAATATGACAAGATAGTTTTGATTTTATTTTTTTAAGGTAGATTTTATGAAATAAATAGCCAGGTCCAATGAAGGATCAGAATAATTCCTTAAATATATATGAGATATTGTTGTGATTTGGAGTGTGGAATAATGGAAAAAATAGTAGCTGCAGTCTGTGAATAATATATATATATATACGTACATATATATGGGAACAAAAATCACCTCAGTTTACAGATGAGTAAAGTGAGGTCCTTGGATGTTATCTTCATTTTACAAATGAGGAAACTGAGGTAAAGCATGGATAGACTATTGCATTTGTATTCAAAAAGGCCTGTTTTCAAGTACCACTTGTGTGACTGAAGAGATAATTATTTATTTTCCTTGCACCTCAGTTTCCTCCTTTGTAAAGTTAGAGAGTTGAATTTTAATGTTCCTAAAGTCCCCTCCATTTGATAATCTATGAGTCTACAGCCCCAAAGGTCACATAGGTTATAAAGTGGCAGGGATGAGATTTTATCTTGAATCCTTAGTGGCACCTTATCACCTCTGGGTTCAAATGTAAAATACTTCATTATATAGATAAGGAAATTGAGAGAGAAGGGAGGTGATGTTCAATATTATTATAGATGGTAAGAGGCAGAGACAGGAGCTGTATTTAGATTTTCTAACATCAGATCCAGTGTTTTGTCCATTATGCCATGATGCTTCATTTATTTTACTCCACTGTTCAATGGTTACTGAATGGATGGCTCCAAAAGAAGAGAAATTATAGACTCTACTCATCTTCTTTGTATCCTCTCTGTCAATTTTAATGGGCTGCCAAAAGGTCCAGCCAAGGGCAGGGAGTCTGCCAAGGATCTTCCAATCTCTTAGTTCGCTACGGCTGCTCAGATCCCACTAGGCATCATAGGGAAGCTTATGTCCCCATTCCTGCCCAGTCTCCATTGCCTAGTTTCCAACAGGTGCTGGTTGCCTTTTCTTGGCTGTTTGCTGACCCATGCATCTCCACTCACATAGGAGACTTTTAAGAGCTCTGTTCCACTCTGACCTTATGAAACACTACCTCCTTTCCAATTATCACTGGGCTAAGTCATGGAAACTCATACCTACCTACCTACCTACCCTCCTTCCTTCCTTCCTTCCTTTTTCCTTCCTTCCTTTTTCATCTTTCTCTCCTTCCCCTCTTCCCTTTCCATTTAAAATAAATTCTCAGTTTAAGAGAAACTTGGCACACTTGCATACATATACATATATGAGGTAGAACAGAAAAATAAGGTCATATGTTAAACCACAAGTTCCTATTATTTAAAACTTATTCTTTTTTTTTAAGATTTTTTTTTCTAGGCAATGGGGTTAAGTGGCTTGCCCAAGGCCACACAGCTAGGTAATTATTAAGTGTCTGAGGTCAGATTTGAACCCAGGTACTCCTGATTCCAAGGCTGGTGCTCTATCTACTGTGCCACCTAGCCACCCTTAAAACTTATTCTTTAAAAATATAATAAGTGCAATATAGCACTGCTTTGCTCATCTCTAGTTCTATCTAAATTTTCTTCTCTTCCCTTATTTGCATTTTCAAAAATATTTCAGTGATCTTTTATTTAATTTTGGTGTGTGTGTGTGGGGGGGATTTCCTCCAATCAAAAGGAAAAAAATATCCTTTTTAACAAGTGAGCCATAATCAAGCAAAAGAAATACCAACATTTTCAACATTCTAGGAGTTGATCAAGTTGTGTACCCTGAATTTGTCACTCTTTGTAGAAAAGGGGTAACATTTTGTTTCCCACACTGCTCGGTCACTGAATTTGTTCTTAAGAACTTTGAAGTTATTTATATTTACAGTGCTGACAACATTTTTCTCCTAATTCTGCTCATTTCACTATGCATCATTCCATATATGTCTTTCGAGGTTTTTATGGGACCATCTATTTTGTCATTTTTTACAGTTCATTGATATTCCATTATGTTTATGTATCATGATATATTATTCACCCATTCCCCAAATGATAACAAGTGGTCTTTTCTATTTTTTTCAAGTTTTTGATGCTTTCCTCCTACCCTTAACATTATATTGTATTAGGGGCAGCTAGGTGGCACAGTAGATAGAGCATTGGCCCTGGAGTCAGGAAGATCTGAGTTCAAATGTGAACTCAGATACTTAATAATTACCTAGCTCTGTGACATTGGGCAAGTCACTTAACCCCATTGCCTTGCAAAATTTTTTAAAAAAGTAAAAAAAAAACCCATTATATTATATTTACTTTTTATATATTTGAAATGTACTTGACTGTGTTTTTATTAGTAATAATATTTATAATAATAATTATTATTACAAGTTTTTCCAAATACTTTATATATATGTATATATACATATATATTTGTATATAATTCAATCCCTTTAAAATCTTTGAGGTAGGTCCAATTATTACCCCCTTTACAGATGAGGAAATTGAGTCTGAGTGAGGTCAAGTGACTTGTCAAAATTCACATAATTAGCAACAACTGAGATAAGGTTTGAACTCAGGTCTTGATGATTTTTCCATCCATTACTCTGTCCATTGCATCATACTTTCTCTCCTGAGCTTACTCATCTCCTTGAGGGAAGATTTATTTCATATCCACCTTTGCATCAGAGTTGTTAGCATAGATGCTGCACATAGTGAGCTCTCCATAAATGTTTGTTAAGTTCAATCACTGAACCCCTAAGAGCTCTAAGACTATATATTGTGTTGCTATTGATATCTATGAAGAGAATTTCCACACCAGGAACAAAAGAATTAATGGAAAAATTGTTAAGATGAATATTTAGAACATTTATTAAATCTTTAAAATATCTATTAAGTTTAATAAATATTTAGTATGAGATAATCCATGTTCTATACACTTGGAGATTCAAAGAGACATATACACACAGTCATGGAGACCTATACATGGAGTGGGAGAGAGAAAGATGGACAGAAAGAGACAGAGATAGAGGGAAAGAGAGATTGAGACAGAGATATTGAGAGACACTATCAGAGAGACAGAATTTTTACCCTCAAGGAACTTATATCTGAATAGGGAGGAACCACTTTTGGGAAGTGGTGGTCAAGGAAAGGGTTGTTGGTTTGAAGAAGTCCAGTTGACATACTAAGGCAACTGATGCCTTATCCCACCAAGTCTACAGGTTTTGGTCTGACTAGGTTGAGCAGCTTCAGACATGAAAATCTCTTCAGTTCGGTCCAAAGGACCTTCCAATGTACTGGCCTTTCTCTAATGGATTTGATTTTTCATTTTGAGATCCACAAGGTTTTTAATTTTGATATTCATGCATCAAAAAAATGACTGTGATGCTCCCCTTGTGAGCTCCTATGTCAAATCTGTTTGGCCTTCCATTCAATCTGCTTCGCTCTCCTATGATAAAAGCTCTATGTACCTGAGAACCATATATGCCCTTTTTTAGATAACCAAAGAGAACTTTTCCTTCTCTTCCCTTCCCCATACTCTGCCTCTCCCCTCCCCGCCAATGCCCAGACAGTAGAATCATTTATCTAAATCCTATGAAACCACTAGGAGTTCCAAATAGTCCTTGGGAAGCAGCTAGGCAGAAACCAAGTCTAGACCTTACTGGTTTGAAAGTCAGTTGTTAAATTAAAGTTCAGGCACAGCATTTAAACCTCAGAAATTGGCAAAATAGAAAACAGGAATTGATTTATTGTTTTAGTGATTGTCTAGACTTAAGAAAGTTATGGGGGGAAATATTCATAATATAGAGTAGGGATCAGCATTCAGCACAAGTGTATTTTTTGTATGGCTCAAGAGCTAAGATGGTTTTTTACATTTTAAGAGAATATTTTATTAAATTGAAAAATGTGGTGAGAACTGATGAATTCTGAGTGCATAGAAGTATATTTTTCTCACTTCATTTTTTTCTAGTTTTAGTTTTTGAAATGTAGATAACATGGAAATATGTTTTGCATGATTTCTTGGGTATAACTGATAGCATTTTGATTGGCTTCTCAGTGGGTGGGAGAGAGAGAATTTGGACCTCAAAATTCAAAAAGAAAAGAATCTTTAAAAATACATAATAAGTTAAAATAGATTACAAATTAGTAAAAAGGTAAAACAATATCCTTAGCAGTATAAAATCAGATTGCTGTAGATTTCCAAACCCTACTATATTAAACTAAAAAGTATATCTTGTGGGCATTTTTTTTTTACCTGAAAAGCTGGTTGTTAAACATTTTACTAGCACACCTCTGAGGTGGAATGCTGAATCTATGAGGATTCAGAACCACTTGAATTAGATTACCTTTCCTTTGCCAAACATTAGAAAAACTACCCAGAACATAGTTTTCCATTATAGCCCCAATCAGCAGAAAAATGAAACAATTAATTTTTCATCTCTAATATTTCCATCAATTTTTGCTGTCTGCATGACTAAAAATGACTTCTTGCTGAGAAAATGACTTTGGTGAGGATTCCCATTTTCCATCTGATTCCTACTGAGGGGACGTGGACTTGTTGGTGATGCTGAAATCAGTTGTTCAGAAATGATTTTAATATTTGAGCCAGGTAATTATACCTCTCTTTTCAAAAAAAAAGCAGTGGAGAAAAACAGATGAGAAATGATTTCTTCCTACATATAACTACAAGCAATTTTGGAAGGGCCTGAAGACATGCTAATGATACCTGCTGGTAAATAGATTAGTAAAACATTGAAACAGAAAATGTATTTCCTGTCCTCCCCTCCCCACCCGAAGCTCAAGATGCTTATAGTAAAAGATGAGGCTATAATTATTCATCTCTATTCAGGGGGAAAAGGACAGCAAATACATCTACATGTAATAGGTCCTGATTAGGATGATTTTTGAAAAATTACTTCAATTTGTGAGAGAAAGCAAAAGTTGAATATGTTGGATATATAGGACCAGTCTTGGAATCCCAAAGAGGTTAAGTCCTTGTTTTGACATATACTCAGTGAATGGACCTGGGCAATTCCCTGAGCATCTCCTAAGGTTATATGCTGCTCATGAGTTGCTGGTGTCCTTTGGTGGAGGGAGTTTTCACCTCAAGAATTCCCACCACTGACAAAATCAATGGATAGGTTTATCGGTCAATTTATATGCTTACTACTCAATAGCCCTGATTTCTTTGATCCTTAAATAAGGATCAAAACAAATTATCTGAAGAAGCCAAGAACCCTGGGTTACTTTTATTAGTGTATTTGATGGTTTCATAGAAGGAACTGGAAGAGACTTCATTAATCATCTAGATTAACTTCTCTCTATGTTACAGATTTGGATAGCTGTTGTCCAGAGAGGTTAATAGTGAAAGAACCTGGGTTCAAATTTGTTCCGCCAGTTATTTGTTCCTTAGCTTCTCCAGATCTCCATTTCCTTCTAGTTCCACAGATATCATCTTATGATTATGTTTCCCTGTCTGTAAAATGATGGGGATTAAAGTAAATGACCATAAAACAGCTAAAGAACTATTTAGATAATAGCCCCAGATCTATTCTTTCTTTAAGCAAACAGTAGACAAAGACTTGAGTCCAGGTCCTTGGACTCCCATTGTTTTTTACTGAAGAGCTTCCAAATATGCTAATCTGCTGTAATGAATTTATATATGAAGATAAATGAGTAGGAAGGTAATGGGAGCCAATAGAAAGAACCTTATTGCTGGATAGTTCAAGAGAGTTTGAATTTAAATTTCAGCCCTGAAACTTACTATCTGTGTAACTTTGGGCAAATTACTTAATCTCTGTTTCTTTATCTGTAAACTGTGGGGTCTCCTCTGTTTGTGAACATATGATCTCTCTGTAGTTATTATTTCCTGATTTTCCCTCATGTGGAGGTTATAGTTTTAAGGTAGTTTGTTATTGTCTGGTCATTTCAGTCATGTCTGACTCTGTGACCCTATTTGGGATTTTTTTGAAAAAATTCTAAAGTAGTTTGCCATTTCCTTCTCCATCTCCTTTTACAGATGAGGAAACTGAGGTAAACAGCATTAAATGACTTGCCAGGGCAAGTAAATGTCTGAGTTGCCCAGCTGGTAAATGTTTGAGGCCAGATTTGAACTCACAAAGATGAGTCTTCCTGACTCCAGACCCTTATTGAGCCATTTAACTTGATTTTAATAACATGAAAAAATATTTTAAAAAAGTCAACAATCTTAGCATGTAAAATAGCAACCAGAAGACTAAGAAATGAACATGGGGTGAGTTTTAAACCGGGGGGAAGGGTTCCCTGAAAGTAGGAAGTTTTACATTAGGTACTTCTGTTTGCCATCCACCGGATTCGAGGTTTAAGACATAAAAAGTGTTGAAGAAAAGACAGCATGAGAAAATTGAATGTAGACAACATCCCTGAATCTCAATCTACCCAATTGCTTCCAACTTCCTCCCTCACAAAACTTTCTTAACAGAACTACTGACAAGGAGCAAAATTGACTCACTCTAATTTAATCCATTTTTGTACCCACTGTCTACCCTCTGGTAGCACGGCTAATGGAAAGGGAAATGAGCCTATTTCAGGCAGCTTCTGGTACTAAGACCTGAATAATAAAAACCAGTTGAACATTAGGAGGTAGCAGACCTTTCTTGTTTTTTACTGATAGCCAAAGAAAATTGCCTTTGTATAAGGTGAAGATAGCCTGGGGCGGCTAGGTGGTACAGTGGATAGACTGTTTCCAGACATGGAGATTCATTTTCCAGAGTTCAGATCCAAGCAGAGACATTCACTAGCTAAGTGATCCTGGGTGAAGTCACTTAACTCCATTTGCCGCAGTTTCCTCATCTGTAAAATGAGCTGGAGAAAGAAATATAAGCCACTCCAGTATCTTTGCAAAGAAAACCCTTAAATGGGGTCAGACACCAACAGAAACAATTTAACTTCAACAAAGTGAAGCTACTGCACTTGGACCCAGAGGAGCTGGGTGTGAATTCTAGTCCTGTACCTGTGTGTGCTGTCAAGCAAAGCATTTTAGCTGTGTTAACCTCAGTTTGCACAACTATAAAATGAAAGAAGTTCTTCAGACCCTATAACCTGTTATCTAAGGATTTTTTCAGCTTCAAATACTAAGATTCTAATTATAGGTACAGTTTCAAGGTCCAGCTTGTATCATCTCTAACAGGAAATCCTTCCTAACTATTCTAATGTCCAATGATCTCTTAATTTTCTAAACTCCTCATTTCTGGAGTGAGTACCACATGATTTACTGGTTCTTTTTTGTTTTTGTTTTTCCCAACTAGATTTTAAACTTTCTGAAAGTGGGGATTCAATTTATTGGTATTTTTGTATCATTAATTTGTTTCCCCATTATCATTCAGTGATATGTATATAATAAATGTTCAATAAACAGCAAACATTTATTAAGCACCTTCTATGGTATGAGGCAGTGGTCTAGGGATTTTGTTGTTTAGTTAATTTTAGTCATGTCCAACCCTTCATGACCCCATTTTTGGTTTTCTTCACAAGATACTGGAGTGGTTTGCCATTTTCTTCTTTAGCTTCTTTCACAGAGGGAGAAACTGAGGTAAACAAGGTTAAGAGACTTGCCCATGGTCACACAGCTAGAAAGTATTTGGGGTTTTCCTCAGACGAGTCTTCTTGTCTCCAGACCCCAGACTCTAACCATTGTTCCACCTAGGTACTGGGAATACAAAGCTCAGATTCTACTGAGTTAGGTAAGGTAATGAGTCATATAAATATATTGTTTTTTATGGTTTACAAAATTTCTTCACAATAGACAAATCTGGTCCTAAAGGCTCTGTAAATCATCCCTATGGAAGGGATTTGTCCAAGGTCATTTATCTGGGAAAATATCCCTATTCATTTTCAGAGCTGACTCTGGGTGATGGCAAGCACACTGATGATGTGATCAACAGACCACAGTCTGAATCTCATTTATTTCACTTACAAATTGTTTCATTGGACAATTTGTATTCCATTTCTGAACCTCAGTTCTTTTTTTCAACACAAAAAGTTTATATCATTTATTATCTTTAGGAATGATTCTTCTTTTGAGATTTCATTGATATTTTATTTTTCCAATTACATATTATGAAAGTTTTTCAACATTCATCCACTTGCATTTTTATAAGTTAAACAATTTTCTTTCACCCTCCTTTCCGACCCCTCTCCCTGCAGTGGTGAACAGTTTAGCAAAAGTTGTACATGTACATATATGTTTAACATATTTATATATTAGTTATGTTGTATATGAGGAATTAGACTAAGGGAAAAAAACATGGAATAGTAAGGAAAAACGTAAGAGAAATTTTACAAAAGTGAGCATAGTTCTCATTCAAGTTCTCTCTCTCTCTCTCTCTCTCTCTCTCTCTCTCTCTCTCTGTTTCCTCTGGATGTGGATTGCATTGTCCATAATAGGTCTCCCAGGGTTGTCCTAGATTTCTGAACTGCAGAGAGAAGCTGCATCCATCATAATTGATGTTATTATTAATGTGCACAATGTTCTCTTGGTTCTGCTTCCTTTGCTTAGCATCAGTTCATGTAATTCTTTCCATTCTTCTCCGGAGTCTGACCCTTCATGGTTTCATATAGAACAATAGTACTCCATAACATTCAGATATCATAACTTGTTCAGCTATGCCCCAATTATTGACCATTCCCCCAATTTCCAAGTCTTTCCCACTATAAATATTTTGGAATATGTGGGACTTTTGCCATTTTTATGATTTCTTCTGGATATAGATCTAGTGTTGGTATTGCTGGGTCAAAGGATATGATCAGTTTTATTACTCTTTGGGTGTAGTTCCATATTATTCTCCAGAATGGTTGTATTAAGAACCATAGTTTCTTTATCTGCAAAATTTAGTCAGTTGTTTCAAACATTGAAATGCATTGAGCTCTTGCTCTTTGACTTGGATTCCCTTACTTATCTTGCCTTCTGTTTTAAATAAATATTTGTCTTTAGTATCATATAATATATTCTGGTTTATTCTGGAGAGATTCATGAGGGAATGGGGGCTCATGAACTGATTCTCAAACCACCTGGCAGACCTCTAGGGCATGGAGACTTGGAATCTACTTATCCTTACTCCCTATACTGCTTCCAAGCCTGACATTCTAATGAAAGGGGAGTTAAAGACTTGCATATTGATCAAATACTGAACTCTTAATGACTGGAAGGTTGGATGTTTCTTCATCAGACACTAAAGCAATGGAGAAAAACATTGTAATCCTCTAGCTGCCTAATAAAATGTTTTCTGACCCTGAAACCATAGCTTTCTCTCTTTTATTTCCTCCTCTTCCTTCTCCTTTCCCCCTTCCATCTTCCCTCTTCTCCATGCCCAATTCACCTTCTCTCCCACTTCATCTCTTCTGCCCCCTCTCCTCTTCCTCCTCATCCCTTCTCTTCAGCCCCTCTTTTATTCCCCCCATTCTCTCCTTTAAGCTTACTTTTTTCTTTCCTTAAGCAATGACTTTATTGATGCTTTGTGGTTTTGACATCATAGTTCCTTCTTCATGTATCACCTTACAATATTATAAAGGAAAATAGTTAAATAAAACAGACATTCAGATTGTATCTGACAGCATACATATTCCACACCTGTATCCTCTCCTTTTTTGATCAGTCAATAATGTTTCATCATTGAACTATATTTTACTCAATAATTAAACTCAAAGGTGTTTATTGCCTTTAAATATTTAATTCAGATTTTTTACATGTGTTGATTTCATTTACTCATTCTAATCATTTTGATTTTTTTTTTTGCCAAAATTATAATAGGAAGCTTCATTAGTGGCACATTGGCACGTATCAGCACCACCAGTTGATGGATTAGCTACAATGGCTCCAAGGCAAGCAGCAAAGTAGAAGCAAAGTCTAAGTGGAGAGGCACAACACCTGGGAGAGCCCTGTCTGGGGCTTGGTGGATCCATGTTGGACAGAGGAATTAAATTCTGGTTAAGAGCCCATTTGGGGAGACAATCAAGCAGTCCAGGGACTGTTGGTAATTGTTCTTCTTGCTAAGGTTTTGAATGGAGTTTTTAATAGAGATTTTTCTAGGGCATTTCCCCAACCATCTGGATGGGAATAGGGCATTTCTTCAACCTCTAAATGAGAACAGAAATTCCCCCCTAGATGCTGAGGAGAGAACATTCCCTCTGAGCATCTAGCAGAGATAGATTTTGTTTTATAGATACAAGGTAGGTGAAAGGTCATCCAGTGGTCTAAAAAAAAGTTTGTAATTTGTGGCATTTTTCATATGATCACTGGTTATTTGCATTTCTTTTGTTGTAGTTCTGATATAGTGACTACTTTTCTATTGGGAGATGCTTTTAATCTTATCTAGTTGTGTTAATTTTCTAAAAAAAACCTTGGATATCAGAGGGGCTAGATACAGATATTTTTCTTACTTTTTTTTTAGCTGCCCAAAGACTTTTTTTAAAAGTCAAATTTCTTGATAATCTCCTTTATCCCTTGGCTAATTATAAAATGTTTTCCACCTCAAGCTATAATTCTGAAACATATCTCTTTTTTATTGCTTTTTTATACAAAACTAGATTTCTTACATTTAGTTTGCTTATCTATTTAGAGCTTGTTATGGTACCAGAACTAAATCTAATTTCTTTAAAACTGTTTTCCAGTTTTCCTTGAAGTTCTTATCAAGTAGAGAACTCTTTTCTCGGTGTTTTATCTTTGTATTTAGTGGAAAGTGGGCTCCTTTGTCTGGTTGAATAATAGCCACTAGTCTTTCTTGCTTGGTCTGTTTCCCCTGATCTGCATTTCTATTTTCTTAAACAAATGCAAAATAGTTTTGTAATCTAATTTGTAATATAATTAAAGATTTGGTAATACTGGTTCCCTGCATCCCTTTTTTTCCTTAACAGTTTTGCATCATTTCCTCTTAAATTCTGTATATTTTAGTCCTCCAAATGAATTATTTCAATATTTTGTTCAGCTGTATAAAAGCAGCCCTTAGTAGTTTGGCATGGCAATAAATTATTTCCATGTTGATTATGTTGGTAGATTTATTTTATTTGGTACATTGGTATATTTTATTAATTTGGCATATTTATATATCTTTCGATGTGATGTAGGATAGCAGGTTGAGATCTGAACTCAGGAAGGCATGAGTTTAAGCTCTGATACCTGTGTTCTGTGTGAACCTACACAAGTAATTTTTCTATGACATAGGCAACTTTCTAAGAAGAGCAGTTTCAGACCAAGTGTCAATCTGTATTCAATGGAAATTTCCTATGCCAATGAAATCACAAATCCAATTTTCTCCAAAGATGATTTCTTTCTATGATTTGCTTTGACCTTCTCATTCAATAGAATTATATTATTTGCTCTCAATTTCAATCTGAGTTCCTTGTTTATAGTTTCTTTAATATTTATAATTGTATTATATTATGGTCTATAAAGGATACATGAAATATCTCTGCCATTCTTTAATTATTCATAAGTTTTTTGTGTCATAGTATAAGACTAATTTTTGTATTGCTGTCATCTAACATAAAAATAGAGAAAATCCTTGAGATCATTCTTCAGTATTTTTCAAAGTTCTATCCCTGGTTATTTTGTTTGTTTGTTTCTTTTGGCACTCAGCATTAAGTGACTTGTCCAGGCAACTAAATATCTGAGGTCAGTTTTGAATTCATGTCCTTCTGACTCCAGGGTGAATGCTTTATCTTCTGAGCCACTTACCTACCCCTTTCACATATGATTTTAATATTTTGAGTGGATCCTTAGCAAGTTTATTGTTTATCTATTCTGGCAGACTTGGTTAAAACTGAAGGAGATACACTGAAATACACAACAATTATTGACTTGGTCTCTAGATTTTTTGGTAATTTAGTTAATTTTGCTTTATGTATTTAGATGCCAATAAATTCATAACAATAACATCAGCCAACATTTTTATGATGCTTTCTATGGGTCAGATCCTGTCCTAAGTTTTTTTTTTTTTTTTTTGCAAGGCAAATGGGGTTAAGTGGCTTGCCCAAGGCCACACAGCTAGGCAATTATTAAGTGTCTGAGACCAGATTTGAACCCAGGTATTCCTGACTCCAGGGCAGGTGCTGAGCCACCTAGCCACCCCTCTGTCCTAAGTTTGATCTTTGCAACAACCACTGGAGGCTGATAGTGTTATTTATTCTCCTTACTCTACAGTTGAGGAAACAGAGGCAATCAGTGATTAAATGACTTTTTTAACAGGAATGCATGGAAATCATTCTATTAAAAGTCCATTCTCCCCACCTCATCTTCTTCTAGAATCATATTTAACTTTGTCAGCTTTGTTGATTTTGAATGTAAATGATTATCCTTTACATATCAGTAAGCAATTTTCCCCATCTTTTCTTCCTTCTCTGGTCTTAATGATTTAGTCTGGAATTCCTTAGTATATACTTTGTTTCTTTCAAGATGCTGGTCATATGTTTCATTGGAGTTGTGACCTCTGGAGCTGGACATTTCTGAGTCTACTAAACGTAGAGCTTTTCTCTGTCAATTCTATTGTATCTTATCCTCTGTTTACAATACTTTTAGATAGCTTTCTTTTATGGGTGGCTATTGTAAAATGTTTTTTGTCTTCTAGAGATTTACACTAGGATTCACCTACCTTATAATATCTCATCATTGTTTTAGGAATTTTCTTTCTTAGCTCATTTTTTCCTTCCCTTATACCTCACTGCCCTGTAGAAGTTAAAATCTGAAAAATCTTCCTTTTGAGGAGTGGAGAACCTTGATTAAATTGCTCCATTAGGTCTGATTGTTGATTGCCCATATGATCTATTCTAATTTATAACCTTCTTTTGATTCTGTAGACACTGCAGTCATCCACGGATTGTATACATAGCCCTGAGGACTATAGTGTATGTGTATGTGGGGAGGGACCACATGAATAGAAGAGAAAATCAACAGAGTAGCTCTTTGCTATCATATTCCTTGGTTATCACGAGGGAATTTCTTATCTTTGTTCTCTTTTGGTTAGGTAGCTTTTATTTTGTGTCATCATTTCTTCCTGTTTTAGAGATTGTTGGGAAGCTGGATTTTATCAGGGGGCTTTCACGTTGCTATTTTGCCAGTAATCTCCCCTGTATATGCTTTTCACAGTCCTGCCTAGCTAAGGGTGGAGAGACTCATTACCAGTAAATTGGCCATAAGATGATGAATTCTTTTGTCATGGCAATCCATCTCCCCTAGCACATAGAACAGCATTCTGTCCATAGTAAACAGTTAAACAGAGTTATCCAAATGAATGCTGGAGGCTAAAAATTCATATCTTTTCATCACTGTTGTTACCAAGTACATATAAAGGCTTATTTATCCTGTAGGAAAGGATCTTGAATATTTTGTAGTTTTATAAAATACAGACAAATTGAAATTGACTCCCAGAGTTGAGCTGGTCCCCCTTTCAGATTACTACTGACAAGCACTCATTTATAGCCCTCATGTCTTTTCAGGTATGTCATTACATGCCAGGCAAAATGTGAATGGGACCAAATTAATACATCATTCAAGTTTTCCATATTTCTAAGGTAAACTGAAATATAATATATCATCTGATCAGTTCCAATTCAGGTCTTAAGCAGAATCTAGCTTTGAGTGTGAAAAAAATCAGATATGAAAAATATGTAAATGTCTATTTAAAGATGCTATAAAAAGAAACCATATGTTCAATAACTAATTTCCCCTCCCCCCAAGCACAATTAGCTTAAGACTCTAATTTGTGACTATAAAACAAATTCAGAGAGTCTAGCTTCAAAGACATATTATATTTCTCTCACTTTGGTATTGGTGTGTTTTTTTCCCCTTTCTCTTGTGTATATAAATTCAGTTTTCCACATAGATGTGTGTCATCAGATAAATTAAACATCCACTATGTTTTCATGATTCAGAGATAAAAATAATCATCCCTGCTCTCAAAAAGCTTACATTTGATTGGGAGGGTGAACATAGATAAAGAAAATGGACAATTCGGGCTGCAGAGGATAAAGCACTGGGTTTGGAAGATTCATCTTGAATTCAAATCTGGCTTCAGGCACTTTCTAGCTGTGTGATCCTGGCAAGTTACTTCATCCAATTTGCCTTAGTTTTTCATCTATAAAAAATGAGTTGGAGAAAGAAACCACTCCAGAATTTTGCCAAGAAAACCCCAAATAGGATCATAAAGAGTTGGATATGACTGAAATGACTGAACAACCACAACAATAACAACAATATTGACAGTGGTTTTCCAACTTTTTTTTTGTCTCAAAACATTTACATTCTTTGTGTCAAGACTCTTACATTCTTTAAAAGTATTGAGGACCTCAACAGGTTTCTGTTTATGTGGGTTATGTTGGTTTCTACCATATTAGAAATTAAAGCATAGATTTATATAATTCATTTAAAAAAACAAAAACTCATTACATGTTAACACAATTAATATTTTTTTAATGAAAAGTAGCCATATTTTCAAAAAAGCAATGCACAGTGAGGAGTGGCATTATTTCTTTAGTAGAAATAGAAATAGAAAATTTGGATTCTCATATTTGTTTCTTCATTCAATCCGTTCTGATATGTTATTTTGATTGAGGAAATCAAAAAAAACAATCTAACATCATGCAGATGTGTTGTTTAAAAGGTGGGAGTATTTTAATAAGCGAATAATGTCTTAGTATTGTGAAAATAATGTTGACCTGATAGACCCTCCGAAAAGATTTCAGACCCCTCAAGTGTCCTCAGACCACATTTTGAGAACTGTTAAGAATTGGAAGGAGTGGAGGAGGCAAAGGTGAGATCCAGAGAAAATGAGCTAGGAAAATTTGAATTGAGCAAATCAGAAAATACTCAGTAGTTTTAGCTTCCACCTCTCTAGGATTCTGGATTCTGATCCACCAGAAAGAAGCTGCATATGTGTTAAAACTAGCAATAGAGTTTATTGATAATATATATATATATATATATATATATATATATATATATAAGCACTAGCGACAGACATATCCAAACACACACAAGCACATAAAGTCCAACGAAGCATGACTAATTGACTTCTTTGCCATTCAGGTCCTGATTTTTGTTCAGGTTTTCAGAGATGGAGCAGTTCATAGAATAGCCCACTCTTCCTAGAACTCTGCACTTAACTTAGCCCAAGGTCAGGGTTATCATGTTTTAGGACCAAGGGAGCTGAATTCCTTAAAAAAAATATCCATAAGTTGGAGCAGCTAGATGGCACAGTGGATAGAGCACTGACCCTGAAGTCAGGAGGATCTGAGCTCAAATCTGTCCTCAGACACTTAATAATTACCTAGCTGTGTGACCTTGGGCAAGTCACTTAACCTCATTGCCTTGCCAAAACCAAAGAAAAAATCCATAAATCTTGGACATGATGAAATTAGGCATCTTTGACCATGCCAGTCATGAGCTAATCATGTGCAGGGACTAGGCCCAACCCATGGCCTGTGAGCCGGCCCTCAAAGCCCACACTTTATTAAATTATTACATCTTATTATCATGCTCATTGGTAATTACAGCTAGTTTAAGAAGTGGATAGGCACAAGCTCTTCAGTCAGGCCCTCCTGCATTCAAATCTGGCCTCAGACACTTGATACTTACTGTGTGACTTTGAACAAATCACTTAACCCCAATTGCCTTACATCTAGGGCCATCTCCAGTCACCCTGATTTATATTTTGTCACTGGACCCAGAGGAGAAAGTGAGGCTGGTGACTTAGCACAACACCCTCCCCCCCAATCCAATCCATGTGATTGTCATGGTATCAGGTATCAACTCCCCAATGTCATGGTCTTCTTCAAGAAGGGTAAATAACATTATCATCATCATTATAATCACCACAAAGTAATATTACATTCTATACATGACCTTGAGAAGTATTTTGGGGTGATGCAATCCAGAAGAGCTAAAATATTGAACAACCATGCATGTTTTTGCCATCATATTCTGCCAACCCAGCACTTAGAAGAGCTGCCCCAACTGATCAGATTTTATCAGAAGGTCATCTGAGTGAAGTGGCACCGGGGCTGAACCTTAAAGAATGGCAAACTAATACTTTATTAATACTAGCTACCTACATTTCAATAGTATCTCTTTTGAGACCTAAAGACACTTTATATATTATCTCCACTGATCCTCTCAACTCTGTAAGACAGGTGCTATTATTACCTTAATTTTACAGATGAGGAAATTGAGGTTGAGAAAGGAGAAGTACATTTCCAGAAGAGACAATGAACCAAATGCAAATATGCATTTGGGGATCACTTATTGGTCCAGATTGTTTGGAACATTGATCCCATGAAAGAAAATAATGCAAAGCAAGGATAGATAAGAAAAATATATCACTATGTAGGCATTTTTCTTCCAATAGACTCTAAGGTTCTTGGGGCAGGAATCACTTTTTTCCTGTTTTGGTATCCTCAATGCATCCTTAGCACTCTGCTTAGAGTATTGAAGATACTCAATAAATGCCTTTATTGTTTGATTTGTAAAATCACAATATAAGCTACTTGAGGAAAAGGGCACTTTCTTTTTTTATCTTTGTATTTCTAGTGCCTAGAATACAGTAAATCATTGTTTATTGATTGATTAATAGATAAGCTCTTTAGCCATCTGGTGATTATTTCATTGTTTCATTTAAAAAAGATACTCATTGACATTAAACTATAATATTAAATAAAACCTGCTAACTGAAAAAATATCACGAGTCATGTGACAGACCAGGTAGAAAACCACAAGTATCATCATTAAAAATCACTCTTATTAATGGCAAAATAAATTGGCTCATATTTTTTAGACAGGGACAATGCCTTCTTAATTTCTTAGATGCCATATCATGCTAAGTGGAAGTTAAAGAAGTAATGTTTCTCCCAAAGTACATCCTACAGTATATTTAAATGTTCCCATAGAAAATCCATGATCTCATCTACCTGAATACTTTCTCCAGTGATGGAGAAGGTAACCCATCTAGCCCTCCCATCCTGTGTGAGTCCATGCCATCCAGATTGCAATCCATCCTTTGAGATTTTGGTCCATGGCCTCTAGAGTTCAACCCATTCACATTTCTATCTTACATGGTCGATATTGAGCCTTCTTCTATGTTCACTAGTGGAATAGATTAGAATAGAATGGAATCTATCTACACCTCCATATTCTGGGTTTTCCTGGACCCTCTACAAGGGTTTTCCTCTTGCTCTTCAGTTCCTTCAATGTTTTGTTGACTTGTTGGTCACATATAGAATACTAACAAGGACAATATCTCTTAACCTGGAAGGGATAATAATAGAGATTTTCAACTCCATTTTCCTTGTTTTATAAATAAGGACACTGAAGCCTATGGAAGGTAAGTGATTTTCTCAGTCACATAATAAGCAAACATAGTCTTGGGGGAGAGTGAGATTTGAACCTAGAATTCAGATCATTCTTTAATGTCAGAACCAGGGCTCTTTCCCTTCACTAATATATCTCCTAATAGTTATTAAAGTTTAACTGTTAAGTTAAAGTTTCAATACTGCTATATAATAATATATATGATGTGATATGAAATGAACCAATATTATATAAAAATATAATTTAATATAACAGTATAGCATAACATTATGATAATGTATTTTGTATACAGAAGTGAAGTTAAATTATCAATTTTATTATATGTACATTTTGATAATCAGTCATGTCTGATGGGGATCAGTGACCCCATTTGGGATTTTCTTGACAAAGATATTGGAGTGACTTGCCATTTCCTTCTGTAGTTCATTTGACTGATGGGGAATCTGAGGCAGAGGGATTTAAGGGACTTGCCCAGGGTCAGCCAACTAGTAAGTGTCTGAAGTCAGCATTAAGTCTTTCTAACTTCAGGTCTGGCACTCTATATACTGAGCCGCCTAGCTGCCCTTGTATATAAACAGATATATCTGTATATATCCTCATATAAATCAATACATATATCTACATATATATTTTTATACTTTTCCATGTATACATTATCTCCTCTAATAGAATATAAGCTACTTGATAATAGGGATTATTTCATCCTTTGTGTCTGTACAAATCCATAGCATCTAGTATAATGCCTATAATTGTTATCCTTGGTTCTTTTTTCCTCCATCATTATTACAGATCCAGGAAGGTCGATTCAAGACTAAGACCAGTTTTCATTTTTTTCCATTTCATGGCTTGCCCTGGTCAAAGAATTGATCTTTACAGGGCCAGTCAACTGGTGGGCAGTGTCTCCATTCCTATCTGGTTGGTCTTTGGAAGACTGCTAGAGTTGTTGTACTGGAAGCCTTTAGAGGTAGGTGGAGTGTGCCAGTGTATTCTCTGTTGGCTTCACTTTCAAGAACCTAAGACCCCTTCCACCTTATGATCAGGCATTGACTTTTCTGAAGTCCTCTTTTGCCAGCCCTGCTAACCCACAGTCATTCAGCCTTAGGACCTGGACTCATTTGTGTCAAATCTCATTGAATCATTCTAGGTTCTCTGTCTCTCTGTCTCTCTGTCTCTGTCTCTCTCTCTCTCTCTCTCTCTCTTTCTCTCTCTCTGTCTCTGTCTCTGTCTCTGTCTCTCTCAGAAGGAGACTGGCTGAACTAGCCATAAAATTCTTCTCCTCTCCCACTTTGTACCATCCTTCCCCACTTATTAGCGATGACTGACACCTGAGCCACCGACGAATGTGGCTTGTGCCTGAAAGTGTTCAGAGGGAAGACATGTAAATGAGTCCACCTCATGCCAAATTGCTTCATTCTAGGATTCTTGCGGAAGGAACTTTGTCACAAATTTGAACAGTGGTGTTACTAAACAGACTGACGAGGGTGTGAATCCAGATGAGGTACCAAGCTGGAGCCCTATGCTGTTCCTTTGAATTTATCCCCCCATCCCCCTCTCTTCCCTTTCTTTTTTTCCCCCGATGCCTAACATCACTGTGCATAATTTTCCTAAGTGAATTTTCTGTACTCCAGGAATGACAGATTGTGAATAGAAGTCAGGTTGGATCTCCCTAGATCCTAAAAATGGAGTGTTAGCATGTTAGGGAATCAGCAGAAAAGAAGAGGAGAAGAGTGAAGAAAAACAAAAATATTTCAGAACCAAGCAGTAGCTCCTCACCAAGTCAGCCAGAGGTTCTGAATCTTTGTGTGTGCAGGTGTACGCACGCATGCATCCATAGATGCATGCAACACACATGAGTATGTAGATGCATGTATGTGTGAACATGCATGACTACATGTGCATGCATGTACACATGTCTATGTGAGAATGCATTATGTGAGTGAAGGCATGTGCTCTGGACCCCTTTGATAGTCTGGTGAAGTCTCTGAACACCTTTCTAGACTCATATTTTTTAAATGCATAAAATAAAATGTGTATGATTACAAAAGAAACTAATGATATTGAAAAATAATCAAAATATATATTTTTCAAATTTCAAGGACCTTAGATTAAAAACTTTTGATAATACATATTAGAGTTTATGTGGATGCTGGGGAATATTTATTTTAAAGAAATTTAAAAGGATATGAAGGATTATTTTTTACTATGCATTCTTTCTTTCCTTTTTCTTCTACCTCTGGTTCTGCTTCTTTTTACTTTACGTGTGAAGGTCTTTATATATAAAATTCCTGTTCAAGAGACCAACTCATGTAAGGATGGGGATACTCTCCACCAGCTGGCTGATCATGTGTTCAGGAATTCTTTGAAGAATGCAAAGTTGTTTCAGTCCTGTATTGGTCCTTCTGAATCGATAAAGATGATGGAGGAGTAGAGGGAAGAACTGAGAATGCTGAGATTTATAGTTTGAGGATTGTCTATCAAGGCACTAGTTAAGAGGACGTGGCTTTCTTTCTCCTTTATTTGTGGAAGTGAGGCTGCTAAATGATGCAGTGGATAGAGCACCGGCCTTGAAGTCAGGAGAATGGGAGCGTGTCCTTAGACAAGTCACTTGACCCTGATTGTCTCCCTTTCAGGGCCATCTCCAGTCGTCCTGATTCATATCTGGTCACTGGACCCAAATGGCTCTGGAGAAGAAAGTGAGACTGGGGACTTGGCACAGCCCCCCCCCCCCCAATCCAATTCATGAGCTTGTCATGGCATCATCTCGCTGATGGTGTGGTCTTCTTTACGAAATGAAGGACAGAAGAGCCAAGAGGACAGTGTACACAATCAACAACATTATGCGATGAACAACTTTGGTGGATGAAACTCCTTGACAGTCCAGAGGGCTTGCACAACTGTCTCATACTGGTAATGGTCTATATTATCTCCATCTAGCGGGAGAAAAGCAAAAGAAAACAAAACAAAACACGCAGAAAAAGACCCCCACCTGTACCAAATCTGATGAATATTATATAAAAATTATCTCTTATGTATCTCTTTCCCTTAATCCTAATTCCTCATGCCAAAATGTACTAATTTGTAAATATGTTTAACAAAATATGTATGTAAAATGCTAACCTGACTGTTCCCTACTGAGGGGAGGGGGTGGGAAGGAAGGGTGGAGGGAGCTTTTGTGACTTGGAAATATGCATGTTCAAATGGATGAAAATAAAAAATAAAATAAAGAAAAATGAAAGACAAACTTTATTTGTTGAAGGGGTAGAATATGGATGTAGAACATTGTATATACTGCCAAACTCAGCTGATATAATGGTTTTATCAAACCACCACCTTTCTTTCTTTCTTTCTTTCTTTCTTTCTTTCTTTCTTTCTTTCTTTCTTTCTTTCTTTCTTTCTTTCTTTCTTTCTTTCTTTCCTTCCTTCCTTCCTTCCTTTTCTTCTTCTTCTTCTTCTTCTTCTTCTTCTTCTTCTTCTTCTTCTTCTTCTTCTTCTTCTTCTTCTTCTCTCTGTCTCTCTGTCTCTTTCTGTTTGTCTACCTGTCTCTGTCTCTCCTCTTTTATTGGTTCTTTGCTATAGAGAATGCTTTTTGAACAAGGCAAGGTACAGTTGTTTAGATGGAAACGAAGATATGTAAAAAAAGAATTTCTTAAACATTGAAAAAATTAATCAGGACTGCTTTTGTCATGGATCATACAATTGTCTAATTTTAGGAGGAGTCAGTAGTCAGCCATTCAGTTAGAAGCATTAATTAAGTTTTTATCATACTGCCAGTACTGACCAAACCATTCCCCTACTCAATAAACTTCAGTGGGAGGCCATCACTGTTATCCTGTCCTGCCATTGAACACCAGTGACCCTGGAGAAGAAATGATGCTTTTGTACAACTCCGCCTCACTTAAATACTGCTCCCTTGCAAGTTAAGACTTCACCCTGCTCATTTTCTTCTTCTAGAACAAAGGACGAACTACAACAAACTCTAGACGTTTTTTCTTTTAAATTCTATGATCGAATAAAAGTCTATTTGACTTTTCAAGCCCTTCACAACCTAGCCATTTGCTATATTTCTGATCCTTTTCCATTTGACTACCCTCCCACATTCTATGACCAGGTCACACTACCTGGTCATACTTGCTATTCCATCTCCCATCTCCCTTCCTTTGCACTGCTATCTCCCAGCTCTCCTTCCTCCTTCCTAGGTTCCCTCATTTACTTCCAGACAGCTTCAATATCTCCATCTGCTGGAGAGCCATAATTCTCAGATGACCTTCTACAAATTTTCTCTACCTATACTATCTAACTAGTTATTTTGAGATTTGCCTTGTCCAAGAGAATTTGAGTTTTTTGAGATCAGGGATTTTTACTTTTTTGTATCATGCTTAGATCGTGCCTAGCAGATAGTATTATTACTAAATGCTTAAGAGTTGATTGACTTGGCACCTGTGTGACGGTGGGCAGGCCACTTTATTTCCCCTGAGCCTTTGTTTCTCCAACTGTTAAAATGAAGATCAGAGATGTTGTAATAGGACTTACCAATGACTGAGTTTTCTACAAAATTAATAATGGAGAGGGCACTATCATGGCTCAGAAAGGCAGGCTTTTTAAAAAAGATTTTATTTAAAGTTGTCTAAAGGACCTCTTCAACCTTGTTTCTCTGATATTATGAATGTTTGACCTTTGTAATGAATATCGATTTAAGTCAAATCATGGACTTTCTTTCCTTCTCTTCTTGTTTTCCCCCTGAGAATTGACCTCAATTTCTATGTTGAATCCTGGATAATATTTCAATTCCATAATAAACATTCATTTCAATTTCTTTAACTTTAAAGACCTGGTATTTTAAAAAACACTCAGTCCTAGCCAGATCCTAAATATACCCCCGACAATCCATGCTGAAAAGGATGTCGCTTCTCTGCAAGGCATTATAAGAGTTTAAGAGCTGGAGGAAAAGCTAATTTTCTTGCTGAGGCTACCTATGAGGGATTAAGGGCTGAAAAGATGACTTTCATTTTTAAGATCAAAGTAATGATATAATAGCACTCATTGATGATTAGGTCTTCACAAAATTAATAATAGAGGAGGCTCTGTCATAGCTCAAAAAGACAGATTATTCTTAAATTTTTTTTATTGACATATTTTGTTTTTATAGGATATTCATTTCCAAAAATATTCTTCCCCTATCCCTTATCCACAAAGCTATGGCAACAAAAAGAGAAATGAAAATGAAAGAGAGCAATTCAGGAGACTGACCAATATATTAACAAAGACTGACAATATTGAAAAATGATCTATACCCTTAACTCCTGAATTCTGCAGAGAAAGGAAGGAATTGCATCTTTTCATTATAATGAAAAGCCAAGTTTGGTCATTATAATTAAACAGTTTTCAGTTTGGAATTTATTCATTTTTCTTTTTATATTGTTCCAGTAATAGTGCCTATTTTGGGACTGAGGTTTCTGCTTACTTCCCAAATCATTTCATTAAAGTCTTCACATGCTTTCTGAAATTTTCATATTTGTAATTTCTCACAGTACAATTTTATTTGAATTCATGTACCACAATTTATTTAGATTTATCACAACTTATGGACAGATGTTTGGTTTACAATTCTTTTTATCTACTGCTAAAAATACTATATATATATATGTATATATACATATATATATATATATATATAGTTCTACATGAAGCTTTTATCTACCTACCTACTTACCTTTAACACTCCATCTACCTATCCATCTACTTACCCACCCACCCACTCATCTACCTAGATCCTCACCTACCCACCTCTATCTACCTATCTACCTACCTCTATCTGTCCAAGCTACCTACCTATCCAACCATTCACCCACCTAACCATCTACCCACCCAGTTCTATCTACCTACCTATAACAATCCATTACTTACCTATCTACTCATTCACGTACCCAGAAACAGACCAGCATAGATATTGCCTTCTGTGAATGAATGTTAACTTCTTCAAGGATAGGAAGTATTCCCAGCATGTAGCCAAGTGCCTGACTCATGGAAGACCCTTATAGATGAATTCTTTATGTGCCCAGAAGTGGAATCTCATGTATGGATATTTAAAAATAATTTTTTTATCGATATCTTTAGTTTTTCTTTCACCTTCATTTCTCTATCTTTATTCTCTCCCAGAAAGTTCTATCTTATAAGAAAGAAGAGAAAAGGCTGATTAAATTCAACCAAAATATGGAAAAGTCTGTCCTTTACTGTTGCAAGGGGGAGGTTTCTTCTCATATTTCTTCTTTGAAGTTAAACTTGGTCATTCTAAATTTGTGCCCTTCAATTTAACTTGTTTTGCTTTCTACATTTACAGTGCTGTAGTCATTGTGTAAATGGTTGTCTTGGTTCTACTTGCTCCACAAATATACCATAAGTCTTCCCATGCTTCTCTGCATTCTTTATCTACTTTGGCTATAGTGTGCAGGATGAATTGGAGTGGTGAGAGACCTGAGGCAAAGAGTTCATTTAGAAGGCTGTTGCAATAACCTAAGGAAGATGTTTCCTATAGTGAAGTAATATTCCATTCCATTAGCATTCCACAACTTGTTTAATCATTTCCCCACTGATGGGCTTTGCTTTGTTTCCAGTTCTTTGCTACCTTGAAAAATGCTGCTATAGATATTTGATGTATGTGGGACCTTTCTTTATGTCTTTGACTCCCTAGTTTTGTTCAAAATGCATAACAAATGTCACTCTTAACATGAAGCCTTTTGTGATATCCCTCAGATATGATTTCATTGCCCCTCCAAATTATCTTGAATCTATTTTGTATATACATATGTTGTCTTTCTAATAGAATATAAGTTCCTTGAAAGCATGGACCATTTTATTTATATTTGTGTTCTCAACATCTACCATACTATCTAGTATATAATAGATAGTAAATACTTAACTGACTACCTATGTGCCTAAAGATATGATAATAATAATTTAATAAATGTTTTTTCACTCACCCATATGTCCATTCATCCATCCACCCATCCAGCCAGCCATCCATCCATCCCTAAAGCTTTGGGAATTTTAGTTATTTCCTCAGTTAATAATTCAATTCATAGCTCCAGGAACAGGGTATTTTTGTTTATGTCTGGCAGAATCTTTTCAATAAAAAAACTGTGACATACAAGGCAAACTCTCAGTAATTAATGTAGATTTAAATCCCCTTCTCTTCTCCACAGAGTAAGTTCTAAATTAGGAAGAGGTGCTAGAGAAAAATGGTGGTGTGACTAGAGTACTAAGAATCAACACCAAAAGTAATGAAAAAAGACATTTCGTTGACTGGGGATCATAAATTCTCTACTGATGTACTTTCTATCCAATTTCAAAAAAATTTAAAAAAATAAAATGTCTAGATGTCAAATTCTTTGGAAAAGAAAAAAAAGGTTTCAGCTGAAATGTCCAGTGTCTATCCTGATGAGTTACCTCTGGCAGGTTGACATTGCTGATTGATCATAGCAACAGTGCTTCCGCCCACTTGTCTGGAAACTTAACCTTTGGATTTCGAGCAGCGATGAAGATTGACTTTCCCATCCACACTCTCATTCGATGGAAGAGCAATGTGAATCTCACCCCATCACTCCAGGAAACAAACTCATTCCAAAACCTGTTTTTAGAGAGCAATTTTTACTATATTATGGCCCACAATTGAACATTCATTTTGGGGAAAAAAGATGAAATTCAATCCCTTTATCAAATGACAAAAAGAGGCCTCATTGCTCACACGACTGAAACACACATACAGTTACTCTCAAAATATACTGTGAAGTATATTGACAAATAAAATCAGTCACAGAAGGATGTTCTTGGAAAGGAACTGAGGTCTGAACTTATTGGGGCTTTCTTCTGTTTTCAGAGAAAGATACTTTTATAAACCTCATCTGAATTTTTTATATTAAGGAATAATTATTAAAAGTATCCAATAAGAGAAATTCTAGATCATTTCATCTCTATCATTTCATCTCTCTCTCTCTCTCTCTCTCTCTCTCTCTCTCTCTGGAAAACATATATATATATATATATATATATATATCACATATATATATATATATATATATGCTATATATGTAGACACATATACATGCATTCAATGGTATATTTGTCTATATATGAAAGAAACACCTTATATACATCCTCAGTGAAGGTATTTAATAACATGACTGAAAACATCATGCTAAAAAGTATGGGAATAAGAACACATTCTTGTTTTACTCCCTTGGTGACTGGGAAATCTCGAGAGCATCTTCCACTATCCAAAATCTGGGCATGCACTCCATCGTGAAACTGATGTACAAACCTGATGAACTTCTCCAGGCAACCAACTTGTGACATAATTTTCCATAAACCCTCATGATTGATGGTATCAAAAGTCTTGGTCAGAGATCCGAATGTTGTATACAGACCCCTGTTCTGTTCCTGGAAGTTTTCCTAGAGTCTTTGGGCAGCAAACACTATATCAACTGCTCCTCAACCCTTTCTGAAGCCACACTGGCTCTCAGAGAAGTGCCCATTTTCCAGGTGAATGTTCAGCCTATTGAGAAGGACTCTGGAAAGAAACTTAACTGCAGTGACTAAAAGAGAAATACTCCTGTGATTGTCACAGGACAATATATTCCCTTTACCTTAATAGAGATGGACAGTAGAGGCATCTTTGAATTCTTGGGGAATAAATTTTTCATGCCATATAACCTAGAAAATTTCAATCAGCTTTTGGTTGAGCAATGGACCCCCAATCTTGTAGATCTCAGCTGGAAAAGAATCAGCATCAGGTACTTTGCCACCTGAAAGGAGCCTAATGGCATGAAACTTCTTCTTCAGTTGGTTCAGCTAGGGACTGATTGGCTTCAACTTGTGGTAAACAATCATTGGCTTCTGCATTAATTGATTAAGAACACTATGGAAGTGTTCAGCCCATCTCTCTAGCATCATGTCCCTATCATTGATCAATGTGGATCCGTCAGCACTTAGTAGTTGAGATGCATCATATGTCTTTGGCCTTCAGGGCATCATAAAAGCATTTTGGTTTATTACTGTCTGCATAAAATTGAATTTCATCTACCATTTTACTGTAATGAGTCCTGCACCACCCTAAGCTTTGCTTGTACTTAACTTTTGATGGAATTAAATGCTGCCTTCTTAGACATGGATGAACTATTCTGCTGGAAAACACTGTGGAGTTCTCGTTTTTCATTTAGTAACTTCTGTATTTCCCCATTATTTTCACCAACCCAGTCTTGGTATTTGCAAATTTTCTGGCCCAGATGAGCAAATGCAGTATCATTACTCAATTGCCCCTCTATTTTGACAGTTTAAACAAACCATATCCATATTTTAGTAACTGTTATCAGCCAATCTCCAGAACATACTCCATTTTTTTCCCTCTCTGAATTCAGTCTTCTCCAATTTTAGGTCCTTCCTTCTTTCTAAGGGATTTAAACATATATGTGGATGTTCTCTCAAATACCCTAGCTTCTTAGTTCCTCAGCTCCCATGACATATTTTTCACATCCTGGATTCTCTCTCTCTTTCTCTCTCTCTATTTTTGGTTTTTTTTATGCTGCTGTTCTCTACTGATTTCCCCCCTGTTTTGCTGACTGTTCTTTCTCAGTCTCCTATGTTGGTTTTCATCTGAGTTATGCCCTTTAACTGTGGGGACCTCCAATGCTTTGACCTGGGCTCTCTTCTCTCTACAGTATATTATTTAGTGATCTTATTAGATATCATGGACTCAATTATGTTTCAGATTCCCAGTTCTTTATATCCAGTCCTAGTCTCTGCTGAATTCTAGTACACATGTTCAATAATCTTTTAGACATTCTTAACTGTATTTCTTAGGGATATCTCAAACTCAACATTTTTTTTTTTAGATTTTTCAAGGCAATGGGGTTAAGTGGCTTACCAAAGGCCACACAGCTAGGCAATTATTCAGTGTCTGAGACCAGATTTGAACCCAAGTACTCCTGACTCCAAGGCTGGTGCTTTATCCACTACACCACCTAGCCACCCCTAAACTCAACATTTTCAAACCCATAATTTATTCCTTTTTTCCCTGAATCAACTTCTTTCCTGAATATCCTTACTACTATTATGGGTACCACCATATTCTTATATTTACTCAGGTTCACAGAGATGTCATTCTTGGTTCTTTCTCTCTCACTCCACAAATCAAATTATTTGCTGGAACTTCTATCTTTTGCTAAAATATTTAACATAAATATCCCTGTCCCTCCACTCAAATAAATCACCCCCTAGTCCAGGCCCTCATCCTCTCTCAGCTGAATTATTGATTTGGATTTCTAATTGATCTCTCTGCTTTAATATTTTGCTGCCCTGACCCATGTTCCATATCACACCAAAATGATTTATCTGTAACCATGACATTCCCACCCCTAATTAAATCAATGATTACCCATTATCTCCAAGATTGCATATATATATATATATATATATATATATATATATATATATATATACACATATAGCCCATTTTCAATTAAAGCAGTTTACAGCCTCCTTCCTTCTAGCTCTCCTAGTCTTTTTGCATTTTTTTTCTTTTCCATGTGCTCAGTAGTTCTGCTTTAGTGGCCTTCTTGCTATTTTATCTTCATCTTTGAGGCTTAGTATTATCTCTTCCCCATACTTGGAATGATCTTTCTTTCAACTCTTGACTCTCAGAATCTCTGGCTAAAGCTGAAGCATCTCTCTTCCTCCAGGAGGTCTTCTCTAGTTCCTCCAGTAGTCAGTGACATCTCCCTTAAGGTTGTGTTTATCTCATATGTATAGATTCATATATATTTTGTGGCCCATTAAAATAGCAGAAAAGGTAATGTTATTAAAAAGTTAGGCAAAGGAATTTAGTTTTTTTTTCTCAAGAGGCAGAAATCATTGCTCAAATAGCAGAGCGATAGGGTTATATTTTCACTTAAAGGAAACTCCTTTTTGGCTACGATGTGTAGGATAAATTGGAGTGGTGGGAGACCATAGGCAAAGAACTGATTCAGGGAGCTGTTGCAATAATACAAGGTAGTGTTAACAAAGGCATGAACAAAGGTGGTGGTTGTGAGAGTAGAGAGTCCTTGAGTGAAAGATATTATAAAGGTAGAAAGAAAAGATTTGATACTTGACTGGATACATGGGATGAGGGAGAATGAGGAATTCTGAATAATATCAAGATTACGAATCTGGGATACTGGAAGAATGGTGGTACCATTGCCAAAAATTGGAACATTTAAAAGAGAACAGAGTTTGGAGGAATGTTAGTTATTTCAGTTTTAGGTATGATAACTTCAAGATGATTCTGGGATATCTATTTTGAAATGTCCAGTAGGAAATTAATGATTTAGGACTGATGCTCAGGGAGAAATGGGTTATATAGATCTATGAATTGCCTGCACTGAGATGATAGTTAAACCCATGAGGTTTGATGAGCTTACTAAAAGAAAGAATATAGAAAGAGAAGAGAAATGGACCTGGGATAGATCTTTGGGGAACATTTGCAGTTACAAACCATGATTTATATTATAAGCCAAGACAGGTAGAAGAAACTGAAGAGAAGTATTTTGATAATGCAGAGAGGAGAGACTCTCCGATTAAGGGCAGTCAACAGTGTCAAATGTAGTCAATAGGCAGAGCAGGAGGAGAATTGAGAAATGACCTTCAGAATAGGAGATTGAAAGATACTGATAACTTTGCAAAGAGCAGTTTCAGCTTAGTGATTTAGTTATGTCATACATAAAAGGTAGAGAAGTGAGAGGAGAGGAGAGGATGCAGAAGCATTGAGTACAGAGAACTTCAGAGATTTTGACTGAGGAGAGGAGAGATACTGGATAGTAAGAATAGATGTTTGAAAGTTTTTTTTTAAGGGATGAGGGTGATTTGGCTGTGTTTGAAAGCAAAAAGGAAGGAAGCAGTTAATAAAGATGGGTTGACTATTCAAGGGGGAGGAGGGAATAACTGAGGATTCAATCTGCTGGAAAAGCTGAAGCAGAGTGGGATCAAGAGCACATGAAGAGAGGTTGTCTTGGAAAGGAAAGGGATTCTTTGGCATGGCCTGGGGGGAAGGAGAAGAGAGAAAGAAATAATATCAAGGGGTTCAGAGATGAGAATAAAAGCAAGCATTTACATCAATCTCATTTCTCTTTTTAGTCAAATAAAGGGAGAATTACTTAATTGGAGGGCTTGAGGAAGAAAAAAAGTAGGTAATAGCTTCTATGAGGCAGAAGTTTTGGGAAAGGGAATCTCCCCGTTAAGACTGGAAATTCATCTGGAACTGAAATCTTAGAGGGCTGCATGGAACTCTGAAGATAAATGACTTGCTCATGGCCATAAAGCTAGTGTATACCAAAGGCAGAACTTGACCCCTAGTCTTTGCGACTCATGGTTGGTCCACAGTTCCTAGCATTCAATTGTAAAGATAATACAAACTACTTTAAGATAACTGTAAAAGAGTTGAGTATTGTGTGTGTGTGTGTGTGCATGTGTGGGGAAATTCATTAGCTTCCCCTCTCCAATCCATCTTCCACATAGATGCTATGATAATTGTTCTAAACCAGAGGTCAGTATCATATAATGGTTCACCTCTGGAGTCAGGAAGACATATTACTCTCTGCTTCACCCAGATATAATGGAAATCATGGGAAGGATGAATTGGAGAGGGGAGAAACAGAGTAGGAGTATACTATAATAATACAGATGAAAAGAAATGAGAGGGGTGGCTAGGTGGCGCAGTGGATAGAGCACCAGCTCTGGAGTCAGGAGTACCTGAGTTCAAATCCGGCCTCAGACACTTGATAATGACCTAGCTGTGTGGCCTTGGGCAAGCCACTTAACCCCATTGCCTTGCAAAAAAAAAAAAAAGAAATGAGAGCCTGAACTCAAGGGGGAGCTATAGGACTGGGGATAAAGGGACATATTGGTTGAATAATTGTGATCTGCAAGTCTTATTATTATTATTATTATTTTTGCAAGGCAATGGGGTTAAGTGGCTTGCCCAAGGCCACACAGCTAGGTCATTATCAAGTGTCTGAGGCCGGATTTGAACTCAGGTACTCCTGACTCCAGGGCAGGTGCTTTATCCACTACGCCACCTAGCCGCCCCCCCCTGATCTACAAGTCTTGGCAACCAATTAACAACTGAGGGAAAAGAACATGACAAAGATGTCTATGAGGCAACACATCTGATTGACTAGTTGCCTTTCACAGAAACAGGAAAATTTGGAAGAGGATTCAATCAATGAATCAATGAAAAATTATTATTAGTATTATCATTATTATCACGCGTTGATATTATGATTTCCAATTGTCAAAATTTACACATGTTCCATCATTTGAACCTTACAACAACCTTGGGAAGTAGGTGCTATAATTATCATTTTATAGATAAGGAAAGAAAGGTCACTTGCTCAGAATTACATAGTAGTAAATTGAATGTCTTGCTGATGGCTGTTGTTTTTAATCTTTGTTCTTGAAGACAACAAATGACTTCATGAGCGTGATGTCTTGATTTGCCCATGAATTAAATATGAATGGGATAGTTATACAAAGTCATGAGCCTCACTCTTTCCTCCATAGTCATCAAAGTCCAGTGACAAGACAAAGGGTCAAAAGGCTGGTGATGGCCCAGGATGCAATGAGTGGTTTTGCTTTTTTCTAAATTAGGGTATTTCAGAAGCAGGATTTATGCTTGGGTCTTCTTGCCCCAAAGACTGGCACTCTATCCACTACACAAGACAGATCTCTGCTTTCAGAATGTAACCTGAGTCACGAGGTTTATTTGTAGACATTCTCTTATGGGAGGAGATCAGTGTTTATATGAGAATGGGCAGAGATTTTGATAATCTAACTTTGTGGTGAAAGGTTTGGAGAGGAGAAGCCTACTTAAATTCCACCATTTTTACTGTTTCTTGCTTTCCTTGCAGTAGTTTATTTCATTTTTTCAGTTGAATTTGTAAAGATACTCATCTTTTACCATAGTAGTAAAGTCATACTTTAATTTCTTCTTCATAAGATTGTAAGATCAAAAGGAACTTAGGTCTAAATGACCTAAAGCAAAGAATTCAAACTGAAAGGGACCTCAGAGATCATTGCATTCAATCCCTTCTTCATACAGTGTTTAAGGTCAGTACTTAGTAAATTTATACTGTGTCCGAGGCACTATAATCTGAACATTTAACAACCAGTTGAAAACCAAGGATCAATGTTAATCTACCAAAGGTCACTGGCAGATATGTGAACTGCAAGGAGGGACACTTTGACATATAATTTTCCAATTGACTTTTCAGATCCGGTCAGAAATCCATGTCGGGTGGGAAGGGGATGTGATATATGAAAGTCAGGGCAGAAAAGTTGTGAAATTTGAGAAAATACCAGGCTGTGTTGGGGTGTTATAGGTAGGTTGATAGTGGAGTGGATACATGCTGGGCCAAGAGTCGGGAAAACCCGGATTCAAATTTAACCTCAGGTACTTGGTCTCATTAGCCTTTGTCTGCCTCAGTTTCCTCATATGTCAATTGTAGATAATAATAACACCTACTTCCCAGGGACAGTATGAAGATAACAATGTGATAATGTTTGTAAAATATTTTGCAAACCTTAAAATTCTATATAAATACTAACCATTATTATTAGTGGAAGATAGAAAGCTGGGGGAATCTGAGAACACTGGACATCTGGATGTAGAATTGGGATTAACATGAAAAGAAGAAGATCATTCCAATTGGAGGAGAACAGTAGCTTCAAAGACAAACTTCTTCTTCATGAGCTTGATTAGGTATTTGTCAACATTTGGTATAATTGAGGGCGATTACTAAAATTCTTTTATATGAAGCCAAACCACACCAAAATTTGTCCTCATTTATACAAATAACTTTTAGTGCTTACAGATTCTATACCTTTGAGAAAAAAGATTCATTTTTTTTAGAGGGTTGCTATGTTACTTCTTTTCAAGTTAGCAAGATAACAAAACATCACAGCTGAAGCAAGGTTATTTCTCTACCAAGTCTTTTGGGGAATCTGCAGAAAAGTGAGGATTTATTTTTCCTTTAAATTATAAGTTTTGTCTGGCTCCAACGAGTTCATCTGTTGTAGTGATTCTGACTTCCCCCAGGGTTGTTGAGCATAGTTTCAGGGAGGACTCAAGAGGCCCCCGATGGGATGGATTCTTAAGCTTGAACCTCAGACCCAACTGACTCACAGTCTTTTTCTTCTTCTTCTTCCTCTTAAGCTGGGAAGGTGGGTCTGGGATCCAAATGCATGAGATGCCCCGGAGACATCAAAAAGCATTCTGACATAATCTATTTGCGGTTTCAGGCTGCTGGAAAGATGGTCTGGAAAATGAGTTCAGTTGTGTCAAATACAAATTAATCAAACATCATTTGGGCTTTGCTTCTAGTCATCTTCCAAAGTCAAGACAGTGGTGGATATGAAATCTTACCTCCAGTTATGTTGAAGGAATTTTAGTTTGTGGTTTTTTTTAAGCGGGCCTGTGATTATTTTTTCCCCATAGAGGAAACTCAATTGAAGAAGTTTCTATGTCACCTAAATCTGTGCCTATGGAGTCACTAACTTTTCTTCTTAAGGGATTGTCAGGGACTACTGAGATGTGAAGTGTGATACAGCTTAGAGTCATGCAACCAGGTCATGTTAGAGGCCCTGAAGCAGCAAATCTTTCTGATTCCAATTGGCTGTCTCTCTGTCTTAGGGTATATTCTCTGATTAAAATGCACACACATCTATATAATGTAGTATATGTAATATGCACATAATATTAATGAAAAATATTGTTATATATTATTATGTTACATGTTATATATTAATGAAATATATTGTTATATATTTTATTGATAAATATTTTCTATGATATGCATATGTAAATAAATGCATAAATATATTTATAAACACAAATATCTTTATAAATGTAAATTCATATAAACATATGGGGTTGAGCACAAATACCAAATCTCTATACAGACATACACACAGACGCAAATATATTAACATATATTTATGTATATAATTTACTTTTATGATATTGCATGTGTATGAGTTTATATAGATATCTGTGCTTACCCAATAACAAATATACATAATATAATGAGAGAAAATATGTTATTAAGGCTATATGGTAAATGTAGAATTATAATATATGATAAATTAATGGACATAAATGTATATTTATGTGTTCACATGTAAATAATATATATGTATGGACACACAAGCACATGAACATTACAGAACAAAATCCAGTATATACTGGAAAACAAACTCTGCGTCAGAATGTATACTTGTATGGACATGATATACACATGCATAGACATGCCTGCCTTTGTCTCTACCTCTTCAGGTGGACTATTGACGTCTTCCTTGGTCTCCCATACATATACCTTTCCTCTGTTCATTATCCTCATTCTAGCTTTATACAACTGTTTACCTGATGCCTAGCCCCATTAGAACCAGAACTCCTTAAGAACATGGACTGTTTTCTGTCTTTCTCTGTCTCCCCAGTGCTTTAGTAGATGCATAATACATGTATGTTGTCTATCCTACAAGCTCCTGGGAAGCCATGTCTACAATATCCCTCCCCATTGTACCCCAGCTCTCTGGTCTTCTCTTTACAGGAGTTTCAGATGTAATTGTGTCTATACTTTGGGGATGAGCTTCCTGCTTCCCCTGCCATTGTTGACTTGTATCTTAATTTTGTGAGTCTCAGGATTGAGGGAGATGGTAAAAATCTTAGATCACAGCACTGTGGATTTAAAGCTGAAGGGAACTTCATTAAATCTCTTCATTTTACAGACGTGGCTAAGAGAGGCCAAGAGGGTTTTAGTGAGTTGCTCAACATCACATATCTACTTAAGAGTGTGAAGCTGGATTTCAACCCAGATCCTATGACTAAAACCAATGATCTTCTCATTTTATCAAGTTGTTTCTTTACAGATACTCAAGCTCATAAGAAAGACTTAATAAATCTTGCTGATACAGCAATAGATCTTTATTCTTTTGTACCCAAGTCACTGAGATGGGATTGCTGATTCACAGTATCATTGATTATATAGTTGGAGGGGATCTTAGAGGCTATCTTTCTCAACTCCTTGATTTTACAGATGAGGAAACAGACACACGAATAAAGAAAAATAGACTTGTTCATGGTCACAAAGACAAATGGCTGAGGTACATTTTGAGTCCAAGTATTCCTGATTTCAAGTTCTGTGCACTTTCCGTTGAACAGTATTTCCCCTTTGTTTAATTAAATTTCAGTCTTAAATATTTAGGTCAATATTTTGTTTTCATATTACCTTAAATGCTAAATATATCCCTCCCCTTTATCTAGTGAGTCATTCATTATGAAAATAAAATTAAAAAGAGGGGAAACAAAATATAACACCAACCAACCTAACAAATGCTAATTCCTATAATTGTGATTTTCTGTCTCTCTGAAGATGGAAGGGCAGTATATTTCTTCATCTTTTCTAGTTTTTAATTTTATTATTATTATTATTATTATTTAAGGCAATGGACTTAAGTGACTTGCCCAAGTCATACAGTTAGGTAATTATTAAGTGTCTGAGGGCAGATTTGAACTCAGGTCCTCCCAACTCCAGGACTGGGTGCTCTATCCACTGTGCCACCTAGCTGTCCCTTCATCTTTTCTTGGGGACTGGTTTGCTCATTAAATCTTTATTGCTCATAAAAATTCAAATATTAATTTTGTGGGCTGGGCCAAGGGAGCTTAAATCCAGATCAATTTGGTAAGCTCCCCTAGTCAATTTAACAAAATTACATGGTATTGGCTTTGGAGAAAACTCGGCAGTATATCCCCATGGACTGTAGGCAGTTGGTGACATAATATAGAGTGCTGGAAATGGAGTCAGGAAGACCCAATTTCCTACCTAGTCTTGAATATTTTTTAGTGGCTATATGATCCTGGACAAGTCAATAATCTTTCTCTCTATTTCCTTCATCTCAAAAATGGGAAAGATAATTGTACCAACCTGGCAGAACAATTATGAGGATTAAATGAGATAAAATGTCAGAAACATTTTACAAAGTTTAAAGTTCTCTGTTACCTATTTAATGTGTCTCCCTGCATCACAGTGTCCCTAAAATGACTGAAGAAACTCATTGATTTATTAAGGACTTCCCTGAACCATATCACTTCTCTCCTTCTTCCCTCTTTCCCCCTCCCCTTTACCTCCCCTCCCTTCTCTTCTCCTCTCTTCTCTTCTCCTCCCTGTCCTCTCTCTCCTTCCTTCCCTTTCTCTCTTTCCCTCTCTCTGTCCCCTCTTTTCCATCCTTCTCTGTCTCCTTCTGTCTCTCTATACATCTCTACCTCTCTTTTTCTTCTTCTCTGTCAAAAACTCTAATGAACCTAAGATCCCATTGTCTTTCTCAAGATTTTCCTTCAATGATGTTGTTGCAACCTATCCATTCTTGTCCATCCTGTGTATAGATGTCCTCACAAAAGCTTGCCACAGAGGGTCCATACAAGATGCCAGAGGACTTCTTATATTTTTTTTCCAATGTCCAGACGGATATCTTAGTTCACTATTAATGATGAATTCACATCACCTTGGGAAATATTGAATTGAAATAGTCAAAAGATATATAAACGCCAATAGAAAGTATAAGAATATCATCATCCTTTTGATGTCATCACATTCTAAAAGAAAGTTTTGAAGGCTGATTTTTATTGAAGAAGTCAGTTAAGAGAAGACATTTTTGTTTGTTGAGAGATGAATGCATTCTAAGTTGAAGATTGTGTGGAAAGACTACAGACCTCAGAGTCAGAAGGACCTCATTTCAAAGGAAGTCTTGGCCATTTTTCTTTGACTTTTTTTTAGCTTTTTGCAAGGCAAATGGGGTTAAGTGGCTTGCCCAAGGCCACACAGCTAGGTCATTATTAAGTGTCTGAGACGGGATTTGAACCCAGGTACTCCTGACTCCATGGGCTGTGCTTTATCCACTATGCCACCTAGCTGCCCCTTTCTTTGACTTTCTTGAAGAGGACCAATGACATCAGGAGGGTGATGCTTTGATTAGAGAGTGAATTGGATTTAAATGAGGCAGAATTGCATAGTCATCAATCTCACTCTGTCCTCCTGAGTCACTGGAGTCCAAAGGCAAGACGGAATCAAGAAAACTAGCAATGACCCAGAATGTACTGAGAGACCTTGGCCTTTTTAAACTAAAGTCTTTTCAAGGTCTCAGTTAATCTGAGGCAACACCCATTCAGTGATTAAGGACTAGGTAAGAATTGAGACAAAAGATGTTCTATTTTGACTTCACAAAATAATCAGTCTGGGAGAGGATTATCCTCAGAACTTCTGGCCAGGACAGAAAAGCAATTGCCATTTACTCTGAGCCATCAAAACCCAGGCAATGATAAAAAGAGTTCTTGGACTGGGGTCTATTATTGGCCAATCAATAAAAGCCAGAGTGCTTTGGGTTTAAAAGCATAGTAGCTCCATTTGAATCCCCATGGGCTCTTTCAAAGTCTGTTTTTCCAAAGGTTTAGTTCAAGAAATCATAAATGAAAACTACATGAGACAAAGACTTAATTGTCCCAGTTTTCTTGGTACTTTTAGAAAATACCTTAGTTTTTTTTTTCACTTACAAAATAGGGGGAAAGCAAGACCTTCCCTACTCCCTCACAAGGTGGTTAGGAGGACCAAATGAGGGAGGGCATACAAAGTCTTTTGTAAAACCCAAATGGCTCTATAAATGTCAGTGGCGATTAATATTGTTATGAATCACAATGTATTTCTCTGTCAGTTTGAAATTCCTATTTACATTTTCCAATTTTTATTTCATGAACTTAAACAAGTTCCCGCCTCAAGGATGACATCTGTGTTTGCATAAGACAACAGACCATTCTTTGAATACATTAATATGAAACATTTTACACCTAGTAACAACTCAAAGAACCAATATAGTAAGCAGATGGGGAAATAGCATAAATAATATGTCTCTGAATGGCATTTAAATATTTTTTTTTCTCATTCAGAAACTGTAAAGTAAATAGGCAAATGGACCTTTTTATAGTTTGACTCTGGGAGAGCTTTTTCATAGTCTTTTATTGCTAGTTCATTTTTAATATATCTGATAGAATAGCTCATCAGGTGAGCTGTATTTTAAGGGGTGGGCAGTTTATTTCGTTTCTGGGAAGAAGGAAAAAAAAAGACCTCATTTGCAAGCATGCTCAATTGAATATAAAAACCAGAAGTGCTCTCTGGAATGAAATAAATAGTAGATAAGGCGTTTGGAGCAAAAGCATTGTTCTGACAAGTTTTGTTTTCTGATTTAATTGTGTCTACCAATTGAATGTGGAAGATTTACAAGAAGCGACTCAGGAAACTGTAGTTATTTAGCTGAAAAGAGGAAAAAGATGGGTGGAGATTTCATGAAAACTTCAATTAGAATAAAAGATTGTGCCCCAGATGGGGATTCATATTCTCTCTCCATTCAATGAAAAGCAAGAGATTGAGGTTAACCATCAAAAGAATATGTTTCTATTGGTAAGAGTTGCTAAAAAACTGAGAGAGAATCCAGTGGAAAGGTTATCGGTTATAGTACTTTTTTAGGGGTCTTTCACAATTGATAGGAATCTGGTAGCTTCAAATAGTGAAAGTAAGAGAGGGTTGAATTTCGAATCAGGGTCCCTAGTTTCAAATTTCACACTGGCCACATAAAAACCTTCAGAAGCTTGATTAATTGACCTCATTTCTCTTGGTCTCAGTTTCTTCAACTTTAGAATGGGAGGGTGGACAAGATGACCCTATAAGGTCTAGTGCTTGCATTCAGGGGACATTGTGGATTTTGTATTGGAATTGAATTCAGGAAGTCTTGGCTTCAAATGCTGCCTGAGTCCTAGGTAGTTGTGTGACCTTTGGCAAGTTACCCCAAGCTTGAATTATCTCATCTGTAAAGGGGCATAATAATAGTACCTCTTTTAAAGGGTTGTTATGAGAATCATATAGATAATTTGTGTAAAATCTTTGTAGATTTTAGAGCATGTTTTATATGTGCTATTTTTAGAACCATCTGATGTAATTCTTTGTGCTCAACTTTTGTTTGTTGAGGCATAATAGCTTTTTATTTTAAAGTGATTTCGGAAATGATGGTGGGAAGGCCAGACGGGCAATAATACCTCCTAATTTTTATGTCCATCACAGCTGGTAGGAGCACTTGACTCCCTCCTCCCATAGCCTTCAAACTTCATTGAAACTTGACAGAAACCAAATAACCATTGTGCGGGAAGAGTTCTCTTTGTTGGATGCTCTTCATCACACACATATTTCAGCTTTTTAAAGACGTATCTCATAGAGATGTGGCAGCTGTCTGGATGTCCCTAGTCTTATAGATTTTTTTTTTGCCTTCAGTCCTTCCAGAAATCTGAATGTAGAAAAAAATCATCCCAGGCAACATTCTGTATAAATTGTTGACACTTTGTAGAGGGTCCAAGGTCTAGACTGAAATAAATGGATAATCTGGTTCCATGTGGATTAATTTTGTATACTCTATAGGGCAATGATGATGATTTCATTTTTGTGATTGTATCTCCAGGCCCCCTCCCCCCCACCTTGCCTGGCACATTGGAAACACTTTATAACGCTCATTGGGAACATAATTGAGAGGCTGCAATTTGTACCAGATTGCTTGTCCCGGAAGATGAATCTCTGTAAGTTCAGATGTCTAGTGGAGAGTGATACCCATTCTTCTTTCTCAGAAGGCATTAGGCAACCAGGCTGGGTTCAACTCAGATTTCTACATTTGGGGAGCTCATTTGAATTTGAAGGGTTTCCTACCATCTTATGACATAAATTCACTTGTTTTTCTAAAACACAAGATTGGGGGCTGCTTCCCTAGTCTAAATGAGGGGAGAAAATCTATTTGCACCACTATTGGGGGCAGGGGAGAGGGGAGGAGATCAAATGTTCTAAACAGGACAAGTCCATTTTATCATAGCAACTCATCTGATCCAAACTAATTAAAAATCCATTCATATGCTTAATTAACTGGTGGAAGATTTCATTTCAGGTTTGGCTCCAACATCAATGAAAAATGAATTACATCAGGGGAAGTTTCCAATTCCTAATCAAGTACCATTAAAAATAGGAATCACAGCCTCCTTTCTTGTGATGATTGATTTAGGTTGCTTCCAGTTTTAGGGAAATATATAGAATGTTAACTACTGATATTTACATAGCATTTAAAATTTTCAAAGCATGTTATACGCACTATCTCACTTGAACCCCAAAACAAACTTGGGAGGTGGGCATCAGAAGTAATATTATTCCCATTTCACAGATAAGGCATGGCAGAAAATGGACTTTATAGAAAATATTTTAATTCTTTTTCAGTTGTACCTGAAAATCTATTTGGGGTTTTCTTAGGAAAATTACTATTTCCTTCTTTACCTCATTTTATACATGAGGAAACTGAAGTTAACAGGGTTAAGTGGCTTGCCCAGGTTTACACAGTCAGTTTCTGAGGCCAGATTTGAATCCAGGAAAATGAGTCTTCCTGAATGGTCACTGGACCCAGATGGCTCTGGAGGAGAAAGGGAGATTGGTGACTTGGCACAGCACCCCTTCTCTCAAATTCAGTTCATGAGTACATCATGGCATCACCTCCCTGATGTCATGGCCTTCTATGAGAACAAAGAACACAAACAACATCATCATCATGATGATGCAATGACATCCCATTGCATTCATATGTCACAAATGTTCTGTTATTCTCCAGTCAACAGGCACCCTTTTTATGTAAATTTTTTGTTACAGTGAAGTATTTACTTTCAATTTTTTTTCCCCTATGGATCCTTTCTTTCCATCTTTCATCTTTTTTGGGATATGGGCCTATGAGAGTTATTATTGGGTCAAAGGCTGTGTTCAGATTGGTGACTTTTGATTCTTTTTTCCAAATAGTTTTCCAGAATGGTTGAATCAATTCACAGGAGAATTCTTCTCTTTTTTTGTTCTTAATAGGTCAAGGATTGGATAAAGTACCAGGTCAACTGTTCATGACCCCTTTGGGTTTTCTTGGCAAATTTTCCAGCTCACTTTACAGATGGGGAAACCAAGTGCCTGAGGCTGGATATGAATTCAGGAAGATGACTCCAGTTCCGATATTTTATCCAATTCACCACCTAGCCATCCACTAACTCTTGGAATGGGATGTAATTCATGGGTTTAATAGTTCTGTGGATTAACAAGATTATTTGCTGCCAGCAGGTGATATGAATTATTCTGGCTCCCTTCTAATGGATTTTGAATGGTACATAGTCTCAAGGTTGGATACTTCTTGCAGAATATGAATTACATATCCTTAAATTTTTAGGTTGAATCTCAATAAAAACAAACAAAAAGCCATAAAAGAGTAAATAACCTCTAAAGTCTATGGAGAACTCAGTACATTTCAATCAAGTGAATATTTATTAAATACCTACCATGCATCATCTTAGACACTGGAGCAATGAAGCATAGAATCCTAGATTTAGGGTTGGAAGGGACCCTTAGAGTCAATGTCCTCCTATCCCTTCAGTTTACTGAGGCTCAGGGACACCTAACTAGAAAGTGGCATAGCAAAACTTTGAGTTCAGGTTTTCTAATTCAATATCCAGCATTCTTTGTACGTAAAGTTTGCCAACAAAGTTCTTCAATTCAATGGCTCGTGAATAATAATTTATGTTTATATGTGCTTTCCCACAACTATAATGTGAAAGGTAGTACATGTTGTATTATTATTATTCCTATCTTTTGTGATCTGGATCTTTGATTTCATTAATATAGGCAAGTGCCATTGAGGAGAACCCATATGTCAATGCAGATTGGCATCTACCCAAGATCATAGGGTCAGCATATGTCAGAATCATGGGGAACTTTCCATCTGAATCAGAATGACTAGAGGTGGTCTTAGATGAGAGGCAATCAGGATTAAGTGACTTACCCAAGGTCACATAGTGGTGAAGGGGATAGAGCACTGGTCTTGGAAACAGGAGGATGGGAGATCAAGTCTGACCTCAGTGATTGCATCATAAAAAATGATGAAAGGAACAAATTCAAAAAAATCTAGAAAGCCTTGAATAAATGGACAGAGTGAAGTGAATGCAACCAGAACAGTATATATAATGATTACAGTAATGAAAGAAAAACCTTTAAAACTGAAAAACTCTGACCAATGAAAAGAATAACCATCATGACTTCAGAAGGCTAATGAGGAAATCATGCATCCTAAGCAGAGTTGGAGAGGTGGTAGCCTGTTGGCACAGAATGAGACATATGCTTTCACAAACAATGAATATGCAGTTTTTTGAGTATGATTATACTTGTTATGGGGGGTCTTTTGTTTGGGGGAGCAGATTAAGTCTGCAGGTAATGAAATATTTCCTTTGAAATGGACATCCTTTTAGGTAGAATGGGCTGTCTTGGGAGTTAGCGCATTCCCTACTGATGGTCTTCTAGTTCACATTGATGATAAATTTGCCCAGTATGGAGGGGGGGCATTTTGAGTGGTAAGAATTGGATCAGATGGTTCCAAAAATTTTTTGTTAGTAAGCAGAAAGGGTTTTTGTTTAGCTTGTTGTTGGGCTCACATTGGATTTGGAGTTAAAAAGACATGAGAGTCAAATTTTGCCTTTGGTATTTACTACCAAGGGAAATCCCTTTGCCTTTCTGGGCCTTTGTTTACTCAATTGCAAAATGAGAGTATTATAGAATCAACTGACCTCCCATTGCTAAATCTATGATCCTATGATATGAAAGACGCCTTTGGAAGTCCCTTCTGATCCTGTGCCTGTCACCAGTAGTATTTACCTAGAATGAATCAACTCTCCTTCCCTTGAGTGCAAAGAGTTAAAAAAAAGTTTTTGTTTTGTGTTTGTGTTTTCCCCCCTTAGACACTTGTTTGTAAATGTAGGACTCAGCTACCCCTGCTGTCACTAGCTGCCTTTGTACTGTGGCTCGCGCTGGGTTGGGCTTTATTTAGAATCATAGCGAATCAAAGGAAATTAGATGTTCATGCCTCTCTCTGCTTCCTGGGGTTTTTGCCCTTCTTCTTGTAGGCATCCTTCCTGGCTCTTGCAGGGAAAGCTATGCCTCCACGAACCCCCAATGTGCTAGATTCTGCTTTAGACTTGTAGCCCCCATCCAAACACCTTTCCTTTGCCTCTTGATGCCCTCCCTCACTTGGCCCTCTTTTAGAGTCCCATGCAAATTTGATGTTCTCGCCTAGGTTGAATTTAATGTACTTTCCAACTGTTCACCCTTTTTCCACTGTGCAATCATAGACACCATGTACCCACTCCCTGAGAACTGAGCCAACTTGTTTCCCAATTAGATTTCACACCTGTAGACTCTAATTGGCACCAAAACACTTGCTAGCTTTAGGGTTGTCTTAGATTTGATGTTCTTGAACAAACCTGAATCCAAAGCTAGGCTCTTGAGTTTTGGAGAGTGAGTGGACAAATGGCATATGCTGATCTCTGTCCCTTCAAATGGCAAACACATCAGGAGACCAACCCACATTGTTGATGGCACATTTAAGAATAAGTGATCTGTTCAGTGTTTAGTGCCAAGGAAGCAGCTTGCATCAATGGAAAGAACAGGAGCAAAAAGACCTAAATTCTGGACTCCATCAGTTTAGGTTAATGATTTGCTTTTGCAATTTGGGACACTTCATTTAGCTTATTTCTTAGTTTTCTGATTTTACCTTGCCCACTTCCTAGGAAGCATCATAGAAGTTTTTGAGGATCAGACGTGTGATTTCATTGGCATAGGGAACTCCCAAAGAGAAAACTTATTTCATCTATTAAGATCAGCATTTGCTCTTAAAATTATACATTTAGCATATTGCTTGGGATACCAAGAGGTTAAGTGACTTTCCTTGGGTAGTACAAGCAGAGTTGAGATGTAAACTGAGTCTTAGACCTGAGACCATCTCTACTCTCTATCTTTCAAACTATATTGCTGCTCCTGACCCTTTGTCAGTGTACTCCTTCTCTTCCTTCCTTATCTCCATCTCCCTCCCCTTCTCTTTCTCCTCCCAATATTTAAACACACTATCTCTGTCTCTGTGTCTCCATCTCTGTCTGTGTCTTCTGTATTTATAACATATATGCCCATGAGTAATGAGAACTTAAGTCATTTATCCAGGGTCACCCAGCTAGTATGTCAGACAGGGGACTTAAACCTAGGTCTTACCAGCTTTGTGAGTAACTGTCCCCTACACCAGACCTTGCACATAGAAAGACATATAAACTGATGCAGAGTGAAGTGAGCAGAATTAGAAGAATAATTTATACCATTGTACTAATATTATAAAAATGAAAAATTTTGAGAATTTGTAAAAATATGATGAAAAATAAACGATCAGAACCAAGAGAACAAGTTACACATTATAGCAAACCCACTTTGAATGCCTTAAGACCTATGATCACTAAAACGAACCTTCATGATTCTGGAGGACTGATGATGAAACATCAGTGTCAGAGAGGGTACAAAATGAGATAACTATATTTATATCATGTCTATAGATATAGATATAGATATGAAACTATATGTATATATATATTTTATATATCTATGTCTGTTTCTTCATATATCCATATCTTCTGTCTGTCTGTCTGTCTCTCTATCTTGTTTATAGTCATTTTAGGATTTAGTTTTGTTCAATTGGAAAATTTGTTGAAAAGAATTTTTTAATATGTAGGAGAAAAAGAAAATAGCTATATTTGCTTATTCAAAGAAATTTAGAGAGGATGGCACTTTAGATGCAAAAAATGGCATGCTTTTTCAGATGAGGCCATTGTATTATCAGTTTTACCTATTTTTCTATTTCTTGTAAGACCTCTCTCACTACATGACACCAATCTGAAAATCTTATTTTTGCAAAAATAATCAATGAAACACATAAAAAATTATTGGATTTTCCCACTGCTGTGCCTAAGTGACTATTAGACCAGACAGTGATGGCTTAGAACAATGACTTTATGGAAGAAGATGGTGCCCACTCCTGTACCCTTGTTTGTATTCATCCTTATCTGCTTTATCCTCATTCAGCCTGGTCTGCACAGAAGTCTCTTCTTGACTTTCTTCAACCCTTTGTGATTGTTAATAGATTCTTGATTCAGTTACCAAAGGACCTTAATCTTTGCTTCCTGCTTTGTAGTTTGAGTTCCTTCTTTAGTTCTCTCTCTTAGACCATGATATCATTTGTAAGATGGGGTGAAAGAGTTAAGGACTACAGTGGGAATTTTTTTTCACTAGCCCTTTGTGGTTGACTTAGAGAGAAATTAGGAGGCACAGCTTTTTAAGTGACTCATTTCTATTGATGGTAGGAGATTGGGGATAAATAGCTTAGGTTAAATTCTTCCATCTGCCATGGAAATGTGGAAGGAGTATACATGGAACAGAGGGCACAATTTGGCTGAAGATTAAACTTGCAATTGCTATTCTAGGAGGTGTTGCCAACATCTGAAAAATAAGCAGAAAGACCTCTGGAAAGCAGAATGTCTGGGTAGAATACACTAGCCAAAATCAAAAGTGACATTCAAGTAAAAAAACAAACAAACAAAACACAAACCAGGGCAATTAACTAAAACTAGCAGCATCAATACACAAGAAGGGGTTGAAGAGTTCTTGGTTATTTTTATCTTTCCTGAATTTATTAGAGACTCCCCATATGGCCTCAATGGAATAGCATCATAAATTATAGGATTTAAAACTGACAAAGAAATCAGAAGTTATTTAAATCAGCATATTCATTTTACAGATAAGGAAACTGAGGCTTGTATTGGTAAAGTGACTGTAGATCATCAATTTAGGGTTGGAAGGAAATTTAGAGTTTGTCTATTCCAACCTGCTTCTTTATATAGATGGGAAAACTGAGATTCTGAGAGATAAAGTGACTTAGAATCATCAATTTAGGGTTGGATGGAAATTGAGAGATCATCCATTAAACCTCATTTTACAGATGAAGAAAGTTATCCAGTATTCCTAAGGCTAATGGTAGGTATTAGGTCTAGGATTGGAAATCAGGTCCTCTGAGACTAACTGAAGATCTCTATTCTGTTCCCATCGGCAGGGGTACTATGAGTCTGTAATATTTTTTCAAAATATATTTTTTCTTAAATTCTAAATACATAAATACTCTCTAGTAGATACCAGTCCAACCCTCTGATTATGGGTCCAGGGTTCTGATTTGTCCATTGGGGCTACTATAAAGTAACTTAAGCCTTAATATGTGAACATGAGAATGGGCCAAGTTTCTATAGGGTCAATGGGAGTTGGAAAAAATTGGCAAGTTGATGTGGACTACTCAGGGGTCAGGTTCTGTTGAGAGGAGACCCCCCCTCCCCAAGAGAGGTTCAGATTAAATCAGTTCTGATAAAAGCCCAAGCAGTTTAGCTGGAGTGCTACCAGAGTAATTCAACAAACTGAACAGATGTTCATCTTGCCATAGTCAGCTCACTGAGCCGCCCCTGCTGTCTACATAGTCTTTTCATTTGGTAAGAAAAGAACAATAGGCCACAAGGTGGGAAGTAAAGACTCAATGAGATTTGTATTGGTCATAACAGCCAGATAGGAAAAATAAAATCCCATTGGTTTGGGAGATATATAGGGAGACCATTAAGTTAGGACAAAAAAATGAGGAAACATTTCTCTAGGACATGATGGTGAAACATTACCTGAAATAGTCGTCTTTAGCACTTTGTTACACTCAAAAATGACTGGAATTCAAAAAGATAGAAAGATTAAGGGATTGGAAGGGTTTCTATCTGAGGTAAGATTAAAAGAACTAAATACTCCCTGTATTATTTGGTGAAGCAGAACAAAAGAGGTCATGTTAATCATCTGCAAATATTTGAAGGGCATAAGAACAGGGAAGGCTGAAGAAATATTTAACAGGGAGAAGCAGACTGATTTAGGCTAATGAGATTCAAGGTTTTTATATTTTCTTTAAAAGATGGGTCTAATATCAGTGAAACTTTATGACTTAAGACTAAGGTTTTATAGACACAGGTAAAGTGCAGAAGCCCAATTCTTTTAGTCTAGACTCTAGAGACTTCCATCTAATGGACTTAAGGCAGAGAAATAAGTTTTACATCAGCACAATGGAAAATGGATGTCTTTGAGTGAGATAATGAAAATTGTCCCTCTGGGCAGATTGTTGACAATTTCAGAAAATAGGAAGTTAATATGGGTGTCAAAACCATTTATTCCCCCAAACTAAAGGCATCATTTTTATATGAAAAAACCCTTTTATATCCTATTTTATTTCTTTTAAGAAATATAGTTTGGTAAGAAGAAAAATGTTCAATACTAGATTTAAAGTGAAAAGAAATGGGTTTGAATGTCAGCTCACCTACTTACTATCTATGTAACCTTGGGTAAATTACTTCCATCTCATCTTCATTTGTAAATGCAGATTAAATTAGGTGGTCTCTAAAATCTTTTCTGGATCTATGAGAAATTACAGGGTATGCATCAATATTTAGTTTTAAGCTATTAAGACTTAAATTGGGATAACTCATGCATGCATGGTACACACATGTGTGTCTTTGTACATATTGTATTCATACATGCACATGTGTATAAAAGACATATTTATAGACATATGCATATATAGATATATTGGTTCATCTAGACACACATGCATGCTACATGTGTGCAATGAATTTATGTCCATTTGCATGCATACAATAGACACACATTTTACATTATGCATGTGCACATAACATGGATGCACATATTGCTGTGCAATAGCTTTTTAAATTGTGTCTTTTGACTCCATCTGGAATTTTCTTGGCAAAGATACTAGAGTGATTTGTCATTTCCTTCTCCAATTCATTTTGAAATTGAGGAGATTAAGGCAAATGGAGTTAAGTGATTTGGTCAGGGTCATACAACTACTAAGTCTTTGAGGCTAGATTTGAACTCAGAAAGAGAAGTCTTCCTGACTCCATGTTCAGCACTCTATCTACTGTGCTACCCAGGTGATATGTATCATGTATGCATGCATACATGCGTACATGCATGTGCAGACACATTGAGATTGTGAATATGCATGTATAATGTGTATATAGTATATATAATATATATACATATATATATACATACATACACACAAACATTTATTAAGTGCCTTCAATATAAAGGCATACTTTCAATATACCAACCTCTTTCCTAGATGTTTGGAATAGAAATACAAAATTAAACCATTCTTGTCTTCAATGAGTATAAACTTTTTAAGGAAACCAGCATGTTATAAATAAGGAGATAGATATTAACTATATTTGTAAGTCAAATATAAAATATTTGAGATCTTGGCAGGACCTTAGAGAGCTCCTTTTATGGGTAAGAAAACAGATCCAGAGAGGTCCAGGGCCCCAAAGTCTTGTATGGCATAAATATGTCAAAAACCTTAGGTTTCCTGATTCATGCATAGTCCTGAACGCATTAGACTACATGGTTTTGTGTTCAAATTGTCTTCTGAATTCAAATCAGGAGACATTATTAACCATTAACTAGTTGAACAGATATTAGTAATTCATTGATCATATCTTTTAGAGTTTACAAAATTGATTTTGCTGTAACAGTAAGATAGATCAGGAAAAAAAAAATATTGTTTTCCCAGGTCTCAGGGATATGGGCAATGAAGAATTAGCAATAAGTGACTTTTCCAGGTCCTAGCGAATAATTTGAATCCACAACACACCCAGCTCCCCATTCCAAATCTAGAACTGTAATCATTAAAAGAAGGAAATTCTTTTGAGTCTCCAAATACTGGATGTATATACTTTAATATATTGAATATATATGTAATATAAGAGCATTACTAGTATTGGAATTTCATAGTGTTGTGATTCTAAAAATGATTGGCTCAAATAAGTTCTGACTCATTTGAATTGATGCCTATCATGTGAAATTGCTTATAATGTATTCAGAACTGTTCTGGTCAAATTTTAAAATGTACTGAATTCTTACAGTGTGTTTATCCTTCATAGTGTAGAATATGAATAAAAAATGTGTCCCTTTGTTAAATGATGATCTCTGTGTGTGTGAGTGTGTGAGAGTGTCTGTGCGTGTGTGGGGACCTGTGTTTAGGGTATAGATTTATTTTATTTTTTTTTGTAAGAAAATTCCAATATGGCAGTTCCCTTCCCTAATGCAGATTAGCAACTCATATGTAAGTGAATGCTTTGGACAGTTATCCAGGGGCAGTGGGAAGTTCTCTTGAGGCGCTGCCTGTAACTCTCTGGACTTTCTCTACTATGTCTGTAAGCAGATAAACACTTTCCCTTTCCAACTCTTTCATATTTTGTCTTATGTCATTAGAATATAAAGAGCAGCGAGATGGTATAGTGGACAGGGCACTGAAGCCTAGATTCAGCAAGATTCCTCTTGCTGAGTTCAGATCAGGCTTCAGACACTTAATAGCCGGGTGACCTCGGGCAAGTCACTTAAATTTGTTTTTCTTAGTTTCCCTCATCTGCAAAATGAGAAGGACATGGCAAACTACTCTTGTGTCACAGAGAATTAGACATGACTGAAATGACAAAACAACGATTAATTTAGAATGTAAGGTCCTTGAAGATAGGGACTATCTTGAGTTTTGCTTCTATTTGTATTCCTAATGTTTAGCACTGGGAATACGGTAGCCACATAATAAGTTCTTAATAAATTTGCTTGTTGGTATTTAGGCTTAGTTAACATAGGGCAATGAGAGTTGACCCATGGATAGTCATCCAGCTGGCTTAAATCAATCAGAACTTGTGAGTTTTGCTCCCTTTATAATGACAAGCCGAAGAGAAAGGAAATTTTGACAAAGCTTCATTTGGAAAGCTGTATTGCTGCAGTGGAAAGATCCCTTGGCTAGGTATCAGGAGACCTGGATTCTAATTCTGGCTTTGACATTAACTGCCTAGAAAAATCACTTAATTTTCCAAAGCTTAAGGATCCTCATCTTTAAAAAGAAGCAGGTTGGATTTAATTATTTCTAAAACACAGAATCAGAGAATAAGTAAAATCTTAGAAGAGGAAAGGACTGTGCTAGTCACCTAATCTACCACCCTTGGCAAATGTTTGAATTAAGCCTCTCTAACATATTACCCCACAAATAGACGTGCCTTTCTGTTCTTAATTCAATTCAATAGATATTTATTAAGTACCTCCTATGAGCAAGGCATTTTGATGAGAACACAAAGTCAAAGTCCAAAGCACATGTCCCTGTCCACAAGAAGCTTGCTTAGCATAAAGACAGCTTTGTGTGGACAAGTCACTTCACCTCAGTTTCCACATCTGTAAAATAGGCCAATAGCACCACTACTTTACAGGATTGTTAGGAGGATCAAGTAAGTCCACGTATCTACATTCTAGTTATTCTTATGAGAATTAGATGCTTTGGAATCCTGAGTTATATATGAGGTAGCTGGCATAATGGTTAAAGTGCTGGGTCAGGGATAATGAAAATCTGATTTCAAATCTGGTCCCAAACCCTTACTAGCTGGGCACATCACTTAACTCCTCTCTGCCTCAGTTTCCTCATCTGTAAGAAAGGATATAAAATGACACCTCCTCCCTAGGGTTATTTTGAAAATCAAGCAGAACAATATTTATAAAGAGCTTTGCAAACCTCAGAGAGCTATAGGATAAATTATATAATAGACGTTCCATACACAAAACCATTCTAAACGTTCCCTGTGATTCATGAGAGTATTAGGTAGTGCTATAGTACACAGAAACCTAGACCATGGAGTCAGAAAGACTCATCTTCCTTCATCTTCAGACACTTTCTAGCTGTGTCCCACTTCCTGGGAAAGTCCTTTAACTCTGTTCTGTCTCAGTTTCCACATCTGTAAAATGTACTGGAGATGGTAAACCTCTCTTTGCCAGTCTGACCCCAAATGGAGTCTTAAAGAGTCATACACAACTGGAACATCTGAACAACCACAAAGGAAATCACTGAATTTTAATTTAATAATTTTCCCACATTCAAATACTTGCAAGATATGTGACTTCATGAACAATTTGGAGTCAGGCAATTAGTCTCCAGTAATATAATTCATAACCTATTAGCTAACTGATAGAGAAGTCACAGGTAGGTTATATAGAAATCCCTAGAGGGGGAAAATTACTTGTGGTCCCCCAGCTAATAGGAGAGGCAAGATTTGGACTAGTCACAAAACCTCTTCATTTTCATATAGCTATTATCTTCGTGGAGGGGGAGGGCTGGAACCAAATCTTTGATTTCATCATTTCCTGATCACATTTTGGACTGCAACATTCCTGAGTACAGCCTCAACAGATTAAACTGTAATTGGGATATATTTAACAAAACCAAATGAATAAGCAAATGAATGAATGAATAAAAATACAATAGAGCATAGATAATGTTAACATGTAGCTTTCTTTGCCGACATGCGCCCCACTATACTTTGGGCTCCCTGTTTCTATTTGAGTCCCATATCACTGCTGTAGTGAACTCCCAGTGATAAAACTATTAATGCAGATTTAGCAACTGCCCCACAGCTTCTACACTGGTCTCTCGAATAGAGAGGTTCCACCCCCTACTGCTAGAGACCTGAAGGGTCATCTTGTCCAATAATCCTCATTTTACCAAAAAAGAGGCAGAATCAGAGAGGTTAAGTAACTTGAACAGGCTCACATGTCCAAGATCTGTTATCGAGAGCATCTGAACCCAGGTGTTTCTGATTCTAAGTCTTATTCTTTCTCTTCTATGTTCCCAGGCTTACTGAATTTTTTTTTGTTTTTTTTTTTAAGATTTTTTGCAAGGCAAATGGGTTTAAGTGGCTTGCCCAAGGCCACACAGCTAGGTAATTATTAAGTGTCTGAGACCGGATTTGAACCCAGGTACTCCTGACTCCAAGGCCGGTGCTTTATCCACTACGCCACCTAGCCGCTCCCCAGGCTTACTAAATTTAAAGAAAACTCCAGGGTTCTTCTAGAATATTTTCGAATTCAGCTGGCACCATTGACTCATAATTCCCCCAGGATTCCCTAGAAATATCATAAGGTAGAAAGAAAAATGGAGCCAGTGCTCTCCCTATGCTTTCCAGATTCAAAATCAGGTAGCAAAGTAGACAAATTTAGGGAGCTGTGTTAAAAAATGACAAATGGATTGATTTGTTCTATTCTGTGTCTTTGTGATCTCAGAAGTGCTTATCTTCAGGGTTGGTACATTCTGTTATCTAGCAGAACCAAAGTGACTTGTTGCTTAAAAATAATTCCCTCGATCAAATCATTCTGTAACGTTCTTATTGGGAAGTGTTGCTTTTAAGCACATAATACGAGATGGCTGAGTGTTCTTTAGAAAGAATGAAACAGCATCTTCCTATTTCATTGTTGTTCTTGTCAGTCTGAGTCTTTGGGGGTTTTCTTGGTGAAGATGTTGGAATGGTTTGCCATTTCCTTCTCCATTTTAGAGATGTGGAAACTGAGGCAAACAATGACTTGCCAGACTCAGTTCCAGCATTCTATCCATTGGGCCACTTAACTTTATGGCCATATCAATTCAGCTTCTCAATTCCATGATAAAACTTTGAAAGGGGTGGAAGGGGCCTCCTTTCAGACTCCTAGTCTTAGAAAAATCCTAAAGATATTCATGCTGCATCAGATACACTTGATGTAAAGTGTTAATTAGCTCAACTCTGTGCTGACCTCTGATATTTAACATATCTGTAGAATAAATGGGTCTGAAGAGATGTTCAATAATTGGAAGGGACTTCAGAAACCATGTCCTGCTCTAACTCATTTTACAGATGAGGAAACTGAGGCAAACTAAGTTAAGTGACTTGTCCAGGGCCAGACAAGTTAGTCCAAGATAAATTGGGGAGGCAAAGAGCACTGACTCCTGGGGAATCAGAAAAGGTTTCCCATAGGATGAGGCATCTGAATAAACAACACCAACCATAAAATCTTACTCTTCTGCTCATGAAACTGCAGTGGCTCCCTTTTGCCTCTACAATAAAGTATAAATGGTCCTGTTTTTAAAGCCCTTCACAGGCTGTCTCTAGCCTCCCTTTTCCAAACTGACTCTCCTTTTCTCCCCTCATGCATTCTACATTCTATCGAATTGGGCATTCTTGTTTACAGAATAGGTATGGCTTTTCAGGCTTAGTTCAAGGGTCACCTCCTATAGGAAACCTTTTCACATTCCCCCCAAGTTATTAGATAATCTCTTTTCCCTAGAGGCAGCCCAAAATAGAAAGCTGAGTTCAAACAAGGTCTCAGATGTTTGCCAGCTGTGTGACCCTGGGCAAATCACTTCACCTGTCTTCCTTAATTTCTCATCGGTAAGAGGAATAATATCACCTACTTCTTAGGACTGTTTGGAGATCACATGAATATTTATAAAGTTCTAAGCATAGTAGGTGATTTATATAAATGTTTTTTTCCCTTCTTATTTTATACTCCAGATTACTATGTAATAGCTTTATATTTGCTTATATACATGTATGTTTTTTCCTAGTGATAAAAACATAAGCTCCTTGAGGGGAAGGACTGTTTTTCTTGTTTTTTTTTTGCACTTCCAGAAAGAGTACATTAAAAAAAAATCAAACTTGGGATTTCATTGGTGTAGTAAACAAATACCCTCTCCTATTGTAGATGGGAATTTTCTTTGCAACTTAAAAGTCTTGGAACGTTGCCTGGGACACTGGGAGGTTGAGAGATTTGTCCAAGGTCCCATGACCTGCGTGTATCAAGAGGGGGGGTGAAATTTGAATTCAGGTCATTTTAACTGTGAAGTTGGCTTTGTTTCCTCAATCCCTGTCACATAGAAGCAGCTTAATAAATGCCTACTGAATGAATGAATGAAGTAAGTAAATGAAGTGAATGACTTAGACTGTACCCACTGTAGAATAATGACCTGCCAACTAAATCCCAATAGTGTGATGCATTTTTAAAATATTATTTTGAGGATATCCATTGACTTTGCTAGACTGCCAAAGAGATATATCCCCCCCTCAAATGTTAGCGCATGACTTGAAGTTTGAGAACCCAGGTTTTTCATTTAGGCTCTGCCCCTTTCTTGTGTGACCTTTGGGAAATACGTTTTCCTCATCTGAAAAATGAGATGTTTGGACTTGATGATTTCAAAAGTTCATTCCTGGTTTAAACTTTGAACTTATGCTAAATTCCATTTACGACCCTCAAAGTGAACATTATATAACCATGTACCCTTAACGATTACATTTTCATTAATATAATTCTTTGGGACCCCATTTGAGATTTTCTTGGCAAAGATGTTGGAGTGGTTTGCTTTTTTCCAGTTCATTTTACAAATGAAGAAACTGGGGCAAACAAGATTAAGTTACTTATCCAGGGCCTGATTTGCACTAATGAAGATGAGTATTTCTGATTCCAAACTCAGTATTCAATCTTTGCCATCCAGTTTCTCCAAAGTTCACATGACGTAGAGTATTTAACCTTCATTCCCTTGTTTTCCTAGTGGTCTAGACATCCATCTTACCACCTCTAACAAGACCATCAGCTTCTGGGGTGGGGGGGGCAGGAATTTCATTTCATCTCTTTGTTTGTCTTTTCCATAGTGAGTAACATATTGTAGGAATTCAATAAATATAAATAAAGTGTGAATCTCTTGGAAACATTGGATTTACAACTGAAAGAGATTTTTGAGATTGACTCCAACCTATTGATCTTACAGATGAGGAAACTGAGGACCACAGATGTTAAGCAACTTATTCAGAGTAACACATCTGATAAGTAATTTGTAGTCTGAGGTCTTGGAGTCATCTACCTGGGCTCCAGATGCAAGATTCCTTCCATAGCACCATGACTTCCCTGGTCCAATCTTGGAGTCAAAACTAAGGTGGAACAAGCATACTTGACCCTTCTCAACAATCCTGAGTATTAAAATTTAGAGACCATAAACATGGAAGATACGAACACATGCTCCTAGTTAGCATCATAGGGAAAAAAAAAGTTCTTAGCTGAAGAGCTGTGATAGTTAAATCTACTCCAATATAAGCAATTTCCTTTGTAACTCTTGAGTTTCATCATATGTATTTAAAAAGGTCATTCTGACAAGAGGGTCACTAGACTTCACCAGACAACCATAGGGATTCTTGGTGCCAAAACAGTTTAGGAATCTTTGCTCTGAAATAACTTGTTCCCCATCATGTTCCACTCGACTGTGCCTTAATTATTTCTTAAAGTATTTTTGGATCATGAATTACAAAGTTAGTGTAAGGGCACATAATTGTTGCTGTGAGCAACTGTTAGTTATAGATCTAAATTTCTGCATCCTTCCTCCTACCTCCCCTCCAGCAAGCATACCTTCCATTTATTAATTTTTTAATAGAGGTAAGCTAATTCTTTTTTTAAAAATAGTTTACAAGATTTATTACTTAACATTCAATATTTAAGATTATTTTTGAATTATATTGAGAGAAATAAAATGCATGTGGGCTTTGAAATGTTCATTAAGAAGTCACAGCCTGGAAGGATTGAAGGTTAATTGTTCAGGGTCTAAGTGTATGCATATATGTGTATTTAATATATAGTTCTAAGTTTTCTTGCCATCAAAAAGGAAGAAATCTCTTTTCCAAAAGGGACTCATCCACAAAAGTAATGGGATGGTAGGATATAAAATAATTTTACTGCTGGCTGTAAATCTTTGTGGAATAGAATCCTAATCTTTTTATGAAAACATGGGGCATACTTCTAGCTGCTGATTAGCTGCATGTAGAAACTACAGAGAATGGTAAGTATTCTAGTCATCTATTCTAATTAAAATTTAAATTGAAATCTGGGTTCTAATGAAGAGAAGCTTAGTGTGGCTCCTCTGGGAACTGTTCAGAGGGCAAGGAGAAAAAAGCACAAAGGCAAAAAGAGATTTCACTCAGACATTTTCTCCATATCTATTATATTTGAACACAAAAATATATATATTTCATATGCATGCATATATGTATTTATTAAGAGAAGTAAATGCCTTCTTTTTCTGAAATGGAAAGAGACTCAGATAAAATGTATCCTATCCCCCAAAAGCAAATGTGAATGGCACAAAATAGTGGAATGGTAGGTGGTTGGATATTATTACAATATAATATATTTTGAAATTAGCAGACAGCTTTTTTGAAATTAGCAGGGAGATTTCTCTGTTTTCAAATTGAATTCATTCCCACTCACCTTGGTCACAGGATATAGCGGAGACAGACGGCAGGGCTTTCCATGTCAAAGGTCGATGAAGATGATGATGATGATGATGATGATATTTGTCCTTTGTTCTCAAAGAAAACCATAACATCAGGGTGTTGCTTCCATGATAAGCAAGTGAATTGGATTTGAGTGAGGGGGACTGTGCAAAGTCACCAGTCTCATTTTCTCCTCTGGAGCCTTCTGTGTTCAGTGGCCAGATATGAATCAGCACTATTGGAGATGGCCCTGGATGCGAGGCAGTCAGGGTTGGGTGATTTACCCAAGGTCACACAAGATAGAAAGCATCAAGAGTATGAAGTCAGCTTTGAAGTCAGGTCCTACTGCCTCCAAGGATAGTGTGAAAAACTCAATTGAAGAATTTAAGGAGTGATTAAAATAAGCCTCTCTTTACAAACTTTGTTGGCCATCAATGAAAAAATAACTTTGGAAAATTATGTCTTTTTAATTATTTTTTTTGAGGAGTGTTAGGAACAGGTCTGAATCTCATATTTTAACACTGCAGATTCTTTTTGGTAGAATTTCCTACAACAAACTAATAGGCAACTTGCTTATGACTTCGAAAAGTTGTCTGGGAGGTAGGACAAGTGACTTACTTAAAGCCTCACACCTAATGTGATTCAAAGTCTTCTTAATGCTAATGCTGGCTTTCTAGACCCTAGATCATATTGTCTTTCGTAATTCTACCTCCTGAGTGTTTCATATATAAAAAAGCCTTAAAAAGAAGATAAAGTCAAAGGAGCCATCTGGTCAATGTGTTTACAACATTTTACTATGTAAAATGGAAAATTGCAAAAGAGAAGTGATCATTTATTTTTTCTTTTTTTTAGGTTTTTATTCATTCATTCATTCATTTACTTATTAATTTACTTATTTATCTATTTATTTGTTTTTGTTTATTTATCTATCTATTCATTCATTAATTCATTTCTTTCTTTGTTCATTCATTCATTCATTCATTCATTTATTTATTTTTGCAAAGGCAATGGGATTAAGTGGCTTGCCCAAGGCCATACAGCTAGGTAATTATTAAGTGTCTGAGGTCTCATTTGAACTCAGGTCCTCCTGACTCCAGGGCTGGTGCTCTGTCCACTGTGCCACCTAGCTGCTCCAAAAGTGATCATTTCAAATGATGCAATATTTGGATTATGAATCATGACAGGAGTGACGGATTTGGAATTTCAGGAGTTGGGTTCAAAATCTGCTTTTGTAACGAATTACCTCCTGGGATGAGTGAATTAAGCTCTTGGAGCCTCAGTTTCCCCCATAGATAAAATAACAGATTGTGAGCTAGATAGTCACTAAAGTCCCTTCTAGCTTGAAATCTTTGAGCCTATAAACTCAGGAAAGTTGTAGATGGAGAAAGGTAGAAAATTCCTATTATAAATATTTTAGAAGTTACTTCAAGAAAGAAACTTGGAAGAAAAAAATATGAATCAAATTCACTGTATATTTTTGAGGTTTAATAAGCTCTCTTTTCCCTGATTCAAGTAGGAAAGATCATAGGTCCACAGATTTAGAGTTACAAAACAGACTTCACACATCATCTAGGCCAAAGGTTTCAATTTACAGACACCAACAGGGATGATTTTTGTCTTTCTTTTTAACTCTGGGCTGAATATAATGCCCTATACATGTTAAGTGTTTACTGATGTGCTGCTGATTGGTTGGTGAACTGATTGATTAAAATAATTTGCTCAAGGTCACATAGATTTGACCAGGATTTGAAACCAGTTTTTTGGATATTTTTATTGCTTATTATTTGTACTATTACCTATGTTTGCTTGATATCTCTGCTCTTCTCTCTGTCTCACTCTCTTATTCTGGGCCTCCTTCTGTTGCTGTCTATCCTCTGTCCCATCTCTCTTCCTGTCTTTCTCTTAGTCTCTTCTCCCTCTTCCCCTTTCCTTCTGACAGTCTCTTTCCTGCTGCATTTCCCCCTATGTATTCTCTTGGGTTAATTGGTGGAAGTGAAATTAATTATCTGCTCCAGATTTCTTCTCCACATAGAACAAAGACATTTCATCTACAGAAAAATATCTAAGTCTTCTTGCCGCCAGAGGAAAGTAATGAACACAGCATTAGGACAGCCTTCCCCTGGCTGTGAGCTCTCCCATAGATGAAAGTTAACTCCTACTTCTCAGGCACTATGAGTGGCAGGTCACAGGCTATTGAGAGAGCTCTCACAGAGAAATCTTTCAGGAAGGAAAAATTCAGTGTTGCTTCACAAGCCTCCTCTGTCACTGCAGAGATGGCTACCCACAGCTACAATATTTCCCCAACCAGTATGTGCAAGAAGAGTGATCAGGAAAAAAAAAACCCAACATCATAAGACACAGGAAGGGTCAATCTGACACAGATGACCAGTTGAGTTTGATTAAAATGTACTAAAATCACAATTTTTTTCCCCTTCTCCCATTTTTAATGGTAAACTTCCGTCAATGTTGCTTAATATCAATGTTGTTAATGAATTTGTCAGACATGCCACTTTTGCTGAATACTAACTTTTGTTAGAAACCAGTCCTCCAATTACTGCTGGCTCTGTATGATTAAGTCCGTCAAAGTGAGTCCAGGTTTTAGACAGCACTGGGTTTTTGAAGAATTTCTTCATGCTTTTTTGTTGAGCTCATCAGAATGGGACAAGACTTTTAAATAGCTTCAAATAAATCACTTGAATTTTTTCCTTGGTGTTTTCCCTTCTAATTTTTGTCCGACTGGATCACTGATTTAATTGAAGGAAGTAGTGGGAACTCTTTCCTGGTGTGTATGGGTAAATTGTAACTGAAGCAGCTAGGCAGTGTACTGTAAGCTGGAAGATATATGTTTGAAAACTGCCTTAAACAGTGAGTTATGTTACCTTGGATAAGTCATTTAACCTTTCTTTGCATGAGTTTCTGCACTACTTGAGAAGGTTGTGAGGATCCAGTGAAATAACATTTAAAGCACTTGGCAGACCTTAAAGAGTCTATATAAATGTTAGTTATTAATTTACAGTCTTAAAGACCAGCCTGGAGCCCTGGGAGATTAATGATATTTTTGTGATCACACAACTAGTATGTGACAAGAAAAGACTTGAATCTAGAAATACTACCATGACACCCATTGCTTTAAATATCCTTTTCACTGGAAGATCTAAGATGTCAATGTAAAGGCAGAGCCTTACCTGAGCTCTCCTGAATACCTCTTCAAACAATTTTGAAAGAATTCATTTATTTAAGGCAATGGGATTAAGTGACTTTCCCAAGGTCACACAGCTAGGCAATTATTAAGGCTGGATTTGAACTGGGGTCCTCTGCAGATCCTGGTCATGGACCCAGGGAGGGAAGGAGCATTAGTGCACCAGAGTTTCCAGTGGCAACAGATCCAATGGTGGTCCAGTTCAAGGGTGGAAAAGAATGCTTGTTGACACTTCCCGGCCCCTCCTTAGATCATAGCGCAATGGAAGAACAGGAAAACTTATCGATCTCCTGAACTAGTACTAAGAGCAAATTAATGTTTAAGACATAGTTAAAAGTAAAGAAGTAGGCTGGAAAAATGATCAAAGAACAAAAAAATTGATGACGAAGATCAAAACACAATCACAGAAGAAAACAAAGTTAAAACTACTACCTTCAAAGGTCCCAGAAATCCAAAGCCTTTATATACAAGTGTCCAGAAAGATACAATTCAAATATCATGGCGACACAGTCAGGATAACAAAAGATTTATCCATTTCGACATTAAAGATTGGAAGATTTGGTTTATGATATTCTTCAGGGTAAAGGACCTAGGTTTACAATATAGAATAACTTCCCCAGCAAAACTGGGTATGATTCTTCAGGGGAAAAATGGATATTCAGTGTAATAGAGAACTTTAAAATATTCCCGATGAAAAGGTTAGAGTTGAATAGAAAACATTTGACTTTTACAGAAAAAGACTCTAGAGAAGCCCAAAAGGTAAATAGGAAAGAGAAATGAATCTCAAGGGATTCAAGATGGTTAAATGTTTTACATTCCTTTGTGGGAAGAAGATATTTGTAACTTCTAAGAAATTTCTCGTCATTAGGGCAGTTAAAAGGGATATATGTAGACTGAGGTCATAGGTGTGGTATGAATTTGATAGAATGATAGCTTCAAAATAAAGTTAAGGGTTGAGAAAGAACAATGCAATAGGAGAAGAGGAAAGGAAGAAGTAGAATCTCACAGAAAAGTGGTGTGAAAATCCTTTTATAATGGAGAGGAAGATGGGGGAGGTGAGGGAGGTGCCCAGTGACTCTTACTCTCATTGGAATTGGCTCAGATTGGGAATAACATCCACACTCAGTTGGATGTACAAATATGTCTTACCCTACAAGTAAGAAGGAAGAAAAGGGAATAAGAGAAAAGGGGAGAGGCCATTATTAGAAGGAAGGGAAGATTAGAAGATGCAGAAGTTAAAAGCAAGACACTTGAGAATGGACAGGTTGAAAGGAGAGGGAGAGAGAGAGAGAGAGAGAGAGAGAGAGAGAGAGAGAGAGAGAGAGAGAGAGAGACAGAGAGAGAAGGATAAATGGTGGAAATTAGATGGAAGAAAATGCACAGTCATTGTAGATGAAAAAAATTTACATCAAGTGTCAAATTTATAAAAATAAGAGCCATTCTCCAATTGATAAATGGTGAAATGATATGAATGTGCAGTTCTCAGATTAAGTTTAAAGTATCTATACCCATGTTAAAATGGTCTACATCACTATTGACTAGACATATCCAAATTAAAATAACTTTGAAGTACTATCCCATATGCATCAGATTGGCCAATATGACAGAAAAGGAAAATGACAAATGTTAGAAAGAATGAGGGAAAGTTGAGACCTTATTGCATTGTTAGTGGAGTTGTGGAACTGTTTCTATGGTTTCTGAGGGGTAAATTGGAACTATTTGAAAAAGGTACTAAAACTGTGTTTAACTTTGACTCAGCAATACTGCTATTAATTAGGTCTGCATACCAAAGGGAAAAAATCAAAAATGAAAAGAAATATATATATATACATATATATATATATATATATATATATATATTTAATTTTTTTTTTATTTAAGGCAGTGGGGTTAAGTGACTTGCCCAAAGTCACATACCTGGGTAATTATTAAGTGTCTGAGGTCACATTTGAACTCAGGTCCTCCTTACTCCAGAGCCAGTGCTCTATCCACTGCTCCACCTAGCTTCCCCCAACAAACCTACATTAAAAAAAAAACATTTATAGAAATTCTTTTAGTTGTACCAAAGAATTGGAAATTGAGGGAATACTTATCAATTGGAGAATGATTGAACAAGTTGTAGCATATGATTCTGATTGAATACTATTTATTATAAGAAATAATAAGCAAGATGCTCTCAGAAAAAAACTGGAAAGATTTACATGAACTGATGAAAAATGAATGAGCGGAACTAGGAGAACACTACACAGAGAGAGCAATTCTTTATAACCACGAATCATTAATTTCCACTTGTCCAGTTCTAATTCTTAGCATTTTATTTTCTTCATTTATCTTTTTCTTTTCTTTTCCACTTGGTTAATTTTTCTTTTAAAGGAGATATTTTCTTTTTCCATTTGACCAAGATAGTGTTTTCTTCTGTCAATTTTTAAGTTTCTTTTTCCAATTTTTCATAGTTCTCCTATGTAGCTCTCATTTCTTTTCTCAATTTTCTTCTTCTTCTCTTCTTTGATTTTTAAAATCCCTTTTGAGCCCTTCTAAGAAAACATTTTGCATTTGAGAAAATTCATAGTCTCCTTTGAAGCTTCTCAAGAAGGCATTTTGCCACTGCTTTCCTCTTCTGAACTGACATTTTGATCTTACCTGTCATAGCTTTCTATGATTAGTCTTCTTTTTTTCTAAAATTCATTTTGAAGGTTAAGCTCTGCTCATGGAGCACTGGAGATATAGTCCTAAGTTTCTTGTGCTGGAGACTGGAGGTCTGGTCCCTGGTTTTCCATTCTGACATCTCAGGTGTTTGCAGTTCTTTGTGTTAGGGTGACATGAACCAGGCATGCCTGTTGCACCAACATTATGGGGCTCAAACTTTGCCTTCTGAGATGGGGTTGAGCCTTCGCTACCGGCTTGCTGTACCTCTAGCTTGATGAACCAGGACCTGAGTTCTGATGTGGTGTAGAACCTCTCAACTGCTTCCCAGATTTACCACCTATGGTGGGCAGCATTCACCTTTTTTTTTTTTAACCTATGTGAGATATATCTTTCCTGAAGTTCCTCCAAGATTTCCTTAACTGAAAAGTTGCTAGACTCTGTGCTGTTTTTTTTTTGTTTATTTGTGTTTTTGTGGCTTTTGTTGGTTTCTGGGATCTGTTTAATGACTTCATTTAAATTTGTTTCATGAAAGACTCCAGGAGTTTCCTAACTTCTCATCACCATCTTGGTTCTGCCTAGAAAGTCTCAATTTTGTATAACTGTTGAATGACAGCTATTCTCAGTGATATAATGATCCCAGACAATTCTGAAAGATTTATGATGAAAAATGCTTTTAAACTATTTTTTCCCCTTGAAATTTTTTGGCCTGTAGTTTCTTTTTTTTTACTGAAGAAATAAATTGTATTGAAATATGGTTTTATTTATGTACACACATATTTACACATATATGTGTGTGTATATATAACAAGTTAACAGATGAGTTTAAAACACCCTTTTGGGAGGGAGGGGTGACAACAAAATGGTAAGCAAAAGACAGGGACTTTCCTGAATTATCCCAAATTCCTCTTCAAACAATTTAAAAATATTGCCTCAAAACAAATTCTGGAATAGCATTACCCACAAAAAGATGGGTAACATAATTTTTCAGTCCAAGAAAATGCAGAAGGTCAGCAGGAAAGGTCTTTTGCACCAGGGTGAAAGTCAAAGCCACAAGCCAGCTTCAGGTTTTATGGGCAACCTAATTGATAGCAGTAGTTTTCTTCTTCTTCTTCTTCTTCTTCTCCTTCTCCTTCTTCTTCTTCTTCTTCTTCTTCTTCTTCTTCTCCTTCTTCTTCTCCTTCTCCTTCTTCTTCTTCTTCTTCTCCTTCTCCTTCTCCTTCTTCGTCTTCTTCTCCTTCTCCTTCTCCTTCATCTTCTTCTCCTTCTCCTTCTTCTTCTTCTTCTTCTTCTTCTTCTTCTTCTTCTTCTTCTCCTTCTCCTCCTCCTCCTTCTTCTTCTCCTTCCCCTTCTTCTTCTTCTTCCTCTTCTTCTTCTTCTTCTTCTTCTCCTCTTTCTTTTCCTTCTTTCCTTCTTTCTCTTTTCCTTCTTCTTTCTTCTTTTTACAAGGCAAAAATATATTTTATTTTTTTTCCAATTACATGCTTTGATAATTTTTCAATATTCATCAATTTGCAAATTTATACATTGCATCTTTTCTCTACCACCCTTCTTTCCCTCCCTCTTCTCCTTAATGGTGAGCAGTCTGGTAAACGTTGTGCATGTATACGTCTATTTAACGTGTTTACATTTTTGCCATTTTGTGTAAGAAGAATTAGGACTAAGGCAAAGGAAAGAAAACCATGAGATAGGAAGGAACAAAGTGTTTTAACAAGTGAACACAGTATTCATCTATAGTCTGTAGTTTTGTTTTTTGCTTTTCTTTTTTCTCCAGATGTGAATGTCATTTTTAAGAACAGGTCACTCAGGGTTATCTTTATTCTTTGAACCATTGAGAGGAATAGCATACATCATAGTTGGTCAAATCACAATGTTTTTGTTGTTGGGTTTTTTGGATTTTTTTGCAAGGTAATGAGGTTCAGTGACTTGCCCAAAGTCACACTGCTAGGTAATTATTAAGTGTCTGAGGCTGGATTTGAATTCAGGATCTCCTGACTCTGGGCCGGTGCTCCATCCACTGTGCCACCTAGCTACCCCTCAACATTCTTTTTTTTTAAAATTTTGAGTTCCAGATTCTCTCCCTCTCTTCCTCCCTCATTGAGAAGGTAGAAAAAGATATAACAAAGGTTATAGATGTACAGTCAATTAAAGTATATTTCCATTTTATTCATGTTGTGAAAGAAAGCATGAGATCATGAGTGGTCAGACTGAGAGAAGCATAAAGGAATTACAAGAACTGATGCTGGGAGCAGAACCAAGAGAATATTGTACATATTAACAACATTAGGGCAGCTAGGTGGTACAGTGGATGGAGCACCGGCCCAGAGTCAGGTGATCCTGAATTCAAATCCAGCCTCAGACACTTAATAATTACCTAGCTGTGTGACCTTGGGCAAGTCACTTAATTCCAGTGCCTTGCAAAAAACCAGAAACCCCCTCCCCTCCAAAAAAAAAAAGAATGTTGAAATTATTTTTACATGTAAATGGGAAAAATAAAATGTTAAGTAAATGTAAATGTAACAAAAGTAATTAAATGAAATATCATTTCCAAATGTCATAATCATTTTTTAGACAACGTGAGATCTTTCTTTGTTATATGTCTATCAGAGGAATTACTTCAAAATTTTTTCTCATAGTTGCTATGCATAGTTGTATTTTTCTCCCTCCTATTTCCCCCACTTCCATGTATTCTTTCTCCTTTTACCCTGTCCCTTCTCAAAAGTGTGTTGTCTCTTAACTACCCTCTCCCACAATCTTCCCTCTCTTCTATCACCTGCACCTCTTCCTCTCCCTTTGACCCCTTTCTACCATCCCTTTCCCTCCTATTTTCCTCTAGAGTGAGATAGATTTCTATACCCAATTGAGTGTGTATCTTATTTCCTCTCAGAACCTTTCTGATGAGAGTGAAGGTTCACTCACTCCACCTCTCTTTCCCTGCCCTTCCACTCCATTGCAAAAACTTTTCCTTGCTTCTTTTACATGAAATAAGTTATTCTTCTACCTCTCCTTTCCCCTTTTCCCCAAAATATTTATTTCTTACCCATTAACTATCTTTTAAATATATTATAACCTCAAATTTAACTCCCTGATGTACCTTGTTTGTATTTGCTCCTTCTAATTGTCCTAATAGATGAGAAGGTTCATATGAATTATTGGTATTAACTTTCCATGCAGGAATGCAAATAGTTCAACATCATCAAGTCCTTCATAAATTGTCTTTCCCATCCACCCTCTCTATGCTTCACCTGAGTCCTACACTTGAAGATCAAACTATCTGTTCAGCTTTGGTCATTTCATCAGGAAAGTTTGAAAGTTCCCTATCTCATTGAATATTCATCTTTTTCCCTGAAAGGGTATTTTCAGTTTTGCTGGGTGATTGATTCTTGGTTGTAATCCAAGCTCTTTTTCCTTCCAGAATATCATATTCCAAGCCCTGTGAGCCCTTAATGTAGAAGCTTCTAAATCTTGTGTTATTTTGACTGTAGCTCCATGGTATTTGAATTGTTTCCTCTCTGGTTGCTTGTAATATTTTCTCCTTGACTTGGGAGTTCTGAAATTTGTCTATCACATCTCTTGCAGTTTTCATTTTGAGATTTCTTTCAGGAGATGATTGGTGGATACTTTCAATTTCTATTTTAGTTTCTGTTTCTAGGATATCAAAGCAATTTACCTGGAGAATTTCTTGAAAATTGAAGTCTAGGGCTCTTTTGGTCATGACTTTCAGATAGTCCAAAATTTTAAAATGATCTCTTATGGATATGTTTTCCAGGTCAGTTGGTTTTCCAGTGAGGTAGATCACATTTTCTTCTAGTTTTTCATTCTTCTGTTTTTGTTTTTTTGCTTCTTAATTTCTCACTAAGTCCTCAGCTTCCCCTAGCTCTGTTCTACATTTGTTCTATATTTTTTTGCAGAGAGCTTTTCTATCTCCTTTTTCACCTGGCCAGTTCTGCTTTTTAAGACATTCTTCTCCTCAAATGTTTTTTGGACTGCTTTTTCCATTTAATCTAAACTAGCTTTTAAGATGATATTTTCCTGCTGCCTCCATCAAATATCTGTCTTTTTTACATTAAGTATCCCCATCACCAATAATTTCCAAGTATTTTCAATCATAGGGTAATAATTTTAAAGGTGAACAAGACCTTAGGATCACTGAATTCTACCCTCATATTTGTAGAGGAGGAAGCAGAGACCCAACATAACTTCTGATTCAAAGTAAGTTTTCAAAAAGTGTGTGGATTTATTGTACGTGGTTATGTCCAACTTCCTCTTTCTATCATCATTTCTTCATGTAATACTTTAGTTACATAGCTAGGATGTAACAGATTTAGAATTTGAAACAAAGCTTCTCTGGCACCAAATCTATCATTCTCCACTGTGTTATTATTGACACTCTAGTATAAGTTCATTTCTTAAGTGACTTTATTAGTCACCTAAGAGCAGAAAAGTAAGCAAAAGGTACTTGTAGTGGAGGGAGAAGATTGGGACAAAAATGGGGCAGTTGGACTTGATTCCTAAGATCCTGTATATTCCATTTGGGCTCCAAAATTGTGTAGTGAGATTTGATTAATGATTTATCTTAATGTGAAATGATGTTGGTAAAGGCAGTTCATCTCCAATAATTCTCAATTCTTTTCCATTAAAAGTTAATAGGTATTTTCTCCAAACTATCCCTAAAAGGGACAATTGTTAGGGCAAGAGGACATAAGTAAAGAAACAAAGGAAGAAAAAAAGGAATGGAAGAAAGAGAAAGAAAAGGAAGAAATTAGAAATAAAGTGAGAAATGATTTGGGGGCATCATTTAAAAAAAATGCAAAGAAGAGAAGGAAAGCCAGAAAAAAACAGACAAATAAGGAAGCTTTAAATGCTATAGGTTTATAAGCTATAAGTTTATATCTTTAAAAAGAAACATAAACTGGGTATAATTGAGACCTGTGTTTTCATTAAAATTCATTGTTTTTTCTTATGGATTTGCAAATATTCATTTGGTTAAGGTCCAAATAAAAATTAAAAAATTTTAAATGTTTAAGGAAGAGATCTGTGCATATATCAAGGACATTCTGTTTTTTTATAAAGAAATTATATCATTTCTTTTTGTTTTTATGGTTTTATTGAAACCACCAACCTTGAAATATACTCTTCTCCTCCTCCCCTACTCAATGAAGCTTTTTTTGAAAAAATGAAAAAAAAGAAAAAAGAAAAAGAAAAAATGATAAAAAAATCATCCAATCAACCAGTGAATTGTTCATATAGATCTGACAGATTATGAAATGTTCTACACCTGTATTTTCCCTTTCCACTTCAATGAAAGGATAGAGGTGCATTAGCTCTTATCAAAGGTCAGGCTTAGTCATATTACACAGTGTGCAGTTGGCTATATCAGTCATTCTATTACTTCATAGATATTTGTTCATTTTTCTGAATTCCTCATTATTATTATTAATATTCCATTACTAACATCTGTTAATTTTTTTAAAAAAAAATCGATTCCCCAATCAGTAGACATCCATTTTGTTCCCAATTATTTGCTACAAAAATATTTCTGTGAATATTTTGACATATATACACATTTATTCATGCCTTTAACCTCCTTAGGGTATATGCATAATGGAGGAATCTTTGAGTCAAATAGTACAGACATTTTAGTTCCTTTTTTGGTATAATTCCAAATTGCTTACCAGAACAATTGAACAAACTCATAGATCTCCCAACAGTATATCAGACATGCTTTTGCAGGTGATTTCCTAAAGGAAAAAAATAGAGATATATAGAACATAGAACCTGGAGTATTTACTCTTTATTGATTTTAAGAAAAACATTTGTCTCAGGGAAGCCAAATGCAGGTTTGAAAGCTTTTGCTCAGACAAGCTGTCTCTCATGTGTTCATATAAATCATGAGACTTCATGACAGATGTGATACTTCCTTGCAAAACCTGTTTGTCCATTGCCTTGTGAATTTAAGATTTTAATTCTTCAAGTAAATTCAATTCAGGCAAAGAAATTTCTGTTATTTCAACAGTGTGCATAGTACTTTGGTATAGGCTAAGAAGGGGTGTTGGTTGTACATGGATGAACTCATTAAAAAACCAAAACCTTATTAAGTGTTTACTTAATGAGCCAAACTTGCTATTCGCTAGGTTCTGAGAGAAAAAACCACAAAATAAAGCTAGTCTATGATGATCTCAATAGTAAAGGAAGATAACGTATATGAGAGATTTAACTGCAATTTGTGTGACAAAGCTTTAAGGTATTGTTGGGGTACAGTAATGGAATAGATGGCATTATCTAGTGGTCTGGAAAAATCTGTATCAGGGAAGTTGGCAAGGTCCTGGTTGACAGAAAATGCAGTCTGTCTTTTGCTGCAATGCAAACTACAAGAGGGAGATGCTGCTATCTTTACATTTGATGGGAAGCTGCAACTGAGAAATTGGCCATATTAAACACTTGGGTATTGTGCATAGTTGTGTCATGTTGGTTTGTAATCTCAACCAAGAGATATTCCATTCCACTTTGCATCTGCACCTCTGTTTTCAACTTTACCAAACAAGATGCACTTCCCAGGTTAAACTTAACTTTTCTAATCTCATCACCAAACTCCTAACTCAAGCTTGGATGCCACCTTCCTCAGTCTCCTCTCCCTTGAGCCGAAGGATGAATCCCAAATTCTTCCCCTTCTTTTATTGGGCAGAAACTGGACTCTCAGGTGAGTCCACTTTGCATACGTAACTCTGCATGGTTTTAACTCCTCAAAACAAGATACTCCCATTAGGAATCCTCAGGATCTCCTCAAGTTCCACTTTCCAGTCTTCTTTTGTGTATTATCTTCCCCATTATATTGTAAGTTCATTGGGAATCGATACTAAACAGGTGTAGGAGAAGGAAGCTCTAGTTTCCTGGACCCCAGATGGGACTGATTGATGTCAGCCTCAGCAATGATTAGATCAAATTGGGGCTCAGCTCCAAAAATGTTGCCCATAGTCATCTCGGTTGGTTTACCAGATATAACTCCCCCTCACTCTTTACTTCTCTGTCTCTGATCCACAGTGATCATTTCCACCCATTTTGTTGCTACTAAGATTATACTGGGTCATTAAAAAATGATGGAATTTGACTGCGCAGGATAGGTATGCCATATCCTACATGTCAAGGATATGTATTCTCCATTGTGCGGTATGGAGATTAAGGTAGGAACATTCCCCCTCTCTATTAAATTATTGCTAATTAAGTAAATTGAGGAAAGTAACTGAATGAATATATTAATTGAAGTAAATAAAAGCAATTTGATTGACTGTATCATTAAGTGGTTCAAATAATTGACGACATCTACATATGTAAAGTTGAATCTTTTCAAATGACATTACTCTCTGATTAAGTATAGGTATGCTCTGTTTTTCACCCCATGATTTCTCCTCTAGTCCCAAATACCCACCCACTCATTGCCCTCCTTCCCGCTCCAGAGCAGCAACTCCAAAAACAACTCACTCATTTCAGCTTGGAGAACAGCTGGATTCTTTTCAGACCTTATGTCTGATGAAGGCAAAGTTCTCACTTTTTGTCCCTCTTTTTTCACATGATAACTTGGGTACTTTTATTGAATAAGCCAGCAAATAAATGCTATGTAATCTTACCCAAGTCATTATCCAGGAGAATGCAAGCTTCTTGAGGGCAGGTACTTCTCCCTTTGATCTCTATCTCAGTGCCTTGAAAATATCTACCAATGTATCAAATCAGGACTGAATAAATGACACTATGATTGATTGGACAGAGGGAAATAGGAAAGAGGAGAGTCAGAATGATGAATTTAGTTTGGGTCCATTCATTCAATCACCTGTCAATTAGCAGGAATTTATAAATAGAAATATTCATAATATTTATATATTTATTATATAATTATATAATGTGTGATTATAATATTTATTATAATAAATAACAATTTATAAATATAAAAAAGAAGTTTTTACACACTAGGATCACACATTTTATTGGGGGGGTACAACCCATTCATAAATGAATTAAACACAACATAGACAAAAGATACCTATAAGGTGAATTGGAGAACAGGATACTGACAACTGGGGGATCAAGAAACGATTCTTGGAGGTTGTGGCCTTAAATGGAATTAGACCTTCAAAAAGGCAGAGGTGAAAAGGGAGAGCATTTGTAACATGGGGCAGAGTCATGGAGGCAGGAAATGAAGGTTCATCTTGGAAGAAAGATTAGCTAAGGCAGGTATCTAGATTCAGAACTCATGTCAGAGATGATAGTGATACAAATTTGGGAATAAGTCAATTGTTGTAGCCTTGTAATAGAGTGGGTTTCATATCCCATGTGTCTGACTTTGGACAAGTTGCTTAATATTGCTGGACCTCAGTTTCCTCATTTGTTAAATGAAGATGTTGGACCAGATGGTGTGTGAGGTGTCTTCTAGCTTTAAATTTATGATTTTATGTTCTTGCTATTTATGTGAATGTGAGCAAATTACTTTACCTTCTGGAATCTCACTTTCCCCATCTGCAAAAATGAAGAATTTGAACTGAATGTTGACCACTGAGGTCCCTTCCACTCTTTAAATGAATGAACAGATAAACAGTACTGGTAAAACCTTTTGCTTTTGACTGAATAATTAAAAGGATAATCTTATAAAAATCCTGGCTTTTCTCCCATATCCATTTGTGTTAGATAGTATTTTGAATTACAGCTAATGCAGATGAGAACCAGACCATTTTCAAAGTCTGACAATGGAAATTACCCAATGTTCCTCTTGTGTGGCCATTGGGTTTCTTCCTTATTTCAGTCTTTCCTCAATAGGTATTTCTATTTTCAGATTTAACAGAGCAAGCTGGCTAATCTTACCTGAGAGCAGCTTTTAGTCCAATGAAGGCATAGAAATAAATTCCGTACCATTCTCCACCAGGACACATATCTGGCACATCTCAGTCAGCAACAAGTGTATAAAACACAGTTGGGTCTCTTTATTACTACTTAGTTGATCCTTGCTCACCTTCTCCCCCCAAATAATTGACTACATCTACATAATATGTAAAGTTGAATCTTTTCAAATGACATTACTCTCTGATTAAGTATAGGTATGCTCTGTTTTTCACCCCATGATTTCTCCTCTAGTCCCAAATACCCACCCACTCATTGCCCTCCTACCCCCTCCAGAGCAGCAACTCCAAAAACAACCTCACTCATTTCAGCTTGGAGAACAGCTGGATTTCTTTTCAGACCTTATTGCTGGTGAGTAACTGTGCTGACTCTGGTGACTCACAAACTTATAATTAGGAGCATACAGAGATTTGACATCCTGAATTTATTTTTTTTCACCTCCTAGAGTGTTTAAAACATTACAGGAGGGAGCTTCTTCTCCCTTCCCCCTCAAAAAGTATTCCCCCTTTCTAGTTCCCAATCAGCCAGCTTCCCTATATAACTTAACCATAGTCGTTTGTGGGTTTCTGGGTTGTTGTTTTTTTTAACCTTCTTTTCTGTGGGTCCATCTGGCTGTCTACCAAGGTTTAACCATACGGCTCCCAACTGAGCCTTTAAAAGAGAAAGGTTTCCAGCCTGTGTATACTATATTAATAAATGAAACCCAACCTTTTAAAAATCACACTGTCAGAAAAACCCATTAGGCTGTAAAAGAGTTGAAGTAAACATGAGATTTTAATATCTACGGCTGCTTAGATTTTTCTGAACTGAAAATCCCTAGTGAGCACTTAAAACTTCATTACCCCACTGAAAGGTTGTGAAAGGCTATTTAAAGGTTTTCAATTTTGTTGAAGTCTAGAGGTTATTACAGCTGGAAAGAATACAAACCCTAATATTACATGGAATGAAAGGAATCCAATTTATGTTCACGTCTTTCCTGAGGTTTAATCCGGGTCTATTAGATTCATCAGGAAAATTAGGGCAGGTTGAAACTTTTTCAAAGATTTGATGAAAAATAATATTTGGACACTGTAAAAAAGCATTGCTGTCTATTACCATAGTCTAAGGAAAGCTTTATGGCCCAGTTTGATTCTCATAAGTTTTCCCATTATCAACTTCAACTCAATGGCTCTCAAGCTGGTATCCATATATCCAACAAAAAAAAAACCCAAACAAAAACAACCCCACTACCAGGACCTTACTTTAAAAGCCCCTGAAGGAAGTTGCACTTTCCTTCCCAAATATAACATTACAAAGAGCTTATTGGTTATGATTTCTTCCAGGGAAGAGCCTAATAATAGAATTCTCACTGACATGGTGCCTTACAGTCTAAAAGATTCTTCACCAAAAATCATTTTCTTTGATTTCATCAATGTTTTCATTCAAATGAGAAAATTGGTCACTATGATCTCTAAGGGTCCTTTTTATTCTCAATCCTATGTACCTCTGAGACCAGGATGACATTGCAATTTTAATTTATCTTCATTTTAAATAGGTGGGATTTGCTTGGTAGTAAATGTAGGGAGACCGTGGTGTGGGGAAATAAAATACCCCAACTGGCATCAGAGGTCCTGAATTCAAATCCTATCTCTGCTACTTACTACTCTGTAAAAGCCCTTTTGATTCAACAATTATTTGATTGTCATATAGAGATAGCTATGTGACATAGTAGATAAAGCACCAGACTTGGATTCAGGGAGATCTAAATTCAGATTCTGTAGAAGATATTGAATACCTGTGACTCTATCTCCTTTTTTTCCTCATTTGCAAAATAGCACCTATTATTCAAAACCTGTTTTAATGTTGTAAGCCTAAGTTGTTATGTAAGCCTAAGAGTCACTTAACCTGTAGAATCATTTGTTTCTTATTTGCAAAATGGCAGTAATAATAATAATAATAATATATGCTATTGAAAACTAGCCTTGGACACTGAGTAGCTCTGTGTGACCTTGGGAAAGTCATTTAATTCTCTGAGCATCAGTTTCTACATTCAGGGCAGTGATAGCAGCTCCTACCGACAGGGTTGTGGAAGGATTAAATGAAGCAACATATCAAGTGTTTAGTAAACTTCTAATACTATTTAAATATTAGCTTTTGTAAGAAACTTCTTGTAACCCCTCTTAATTATAATGCCTTCCATCCCATTGATAACTTATTTATATATATTGGTTTATGGACAGTTAAGTGGCACAGTGGACAAAGTATTAAGCCTAGGTCAAGATGATTTATTTTTCTCAGGTCAAATCAAGCCTAAGGTGACCCTGGACAAGTCATTTAACCCTGTTTACCTCAGTTGCCTCATCTGTAAAGTGAACTGGAGAAGAAAATGGCATACCACTCCAGTATTTCTGCCAAGAAAGCCCCAAATGACATCCCAAAGAGTAGGGCATGACTGAACACTAACAACATATTTGTTTGTTTGCTATCACCTCTATTAGATTGTAAGTCCTTTGTAGTTAGGGATGGTCTTTTGCCTCTTTTTGCATTCTCATCACTTAGACTAGAGCTTGCTACATTGTGGATGCTTAATAAAAGTTTACTGACAGATTACTTTCGGTTACTATTATTATTGTGTTTTTTTGTTATCTCTAAAATGATAAGGTTGGATCAAACAACCTCTAAGACTGCTTTCAACTCTTAAACAGGTGATACTCTGGACTTGAGTTTCCTCATCTGTAGAATGAGGGGATTTAATGAGATGATTTTTAAATTTCCTTCCAAAATGATGATTATATGATCCTTGAGATATCCTTGTATAGTGTTTAACAGTACTCTTCATAAAGAAAATGTTTAATAAATATTTGTTACATTGTCTAAAAAACAGAGAGGTTCATATAGATTTAGAAAAGGTGTGTTGAACCAAAATCCCATAGGTAATAAGGAGCAGATCCAATATTTGAAACTGGGTCTTCTATATATAAAGCCATGGCATCCTTTACCATTCTCCCCAACCATAAATACATACATTTACTAACTTTTTAATGCAATATAGGTTATTAGAATAAAAGCAGGATGAATTGCTTATATATTTTTTGTTGTTCAATTGTCAGTAGTGTCTGATTCTTCATGAACCATATGAGATTTTCTTGGTAAATATATTGGAGTGGTTTGTCATTTTCTTCTCCAGCTCATTTTATAGATGAAGAAACTGAGGCAAACAGAGTTGCGTGGCTTGCCCACAGTGTCACCCAGTGAGTATGTGTCTGGGGTCAGGAAAACTCATCTTCCTGACTTGTGGTTTAGTACTCCATTCACTGCTCCACTCACCTGCCCCAGTTATATATTTTACATTATGCCTTATTCAAACTAGATAATGCTACAGTGAAATCCTTGATGACAAGATGTGATCTAGATGATAGCAAATTTAGATGAATTCAGAAAAAGTTGCATGATTACACCCAAAGTATCATAACTAAGATTGTTGTATCACTGAAGGGAAGTCTCTAGTGAAATGCCTTGGTTCATGGTCCCATTCTGTTCAAATTTTTAAATGAGGGATATGAATGTAGATCTAGATAGTAAACATAAAATGTGCTGATAATGTAAGTTTGGAGGAATAGCTAACATGCTGGATGACATAACTACAACTCACCCAAAATGATTGCAATAGGGTGAAATAGGGGCTGGATACACTAACATGATACTAGCAATTAAATAAAACAGCCCTTTTTAGAACCAGATTTGATAAAGGTAGGTCTCTTCTTGGGAGTTCCCTATTACCATTAAATAACAGGCAAGGATTGTCCCTATTGGGAGTTCCCTATTACAGTTAAGTAAAAGGAAGGAATTGCAGGCAGATAAGGTAGGTCTCTTGTTGGGACTCCCAACAAGAGATCTCCCTTTATCAATGACAATTCCTGCCTGCTGTTTAATTTATAGTCTTAGAGAGCTTCCTGAGACATTGTGGAACTTGGTAACTTATTTAGGGTCACACAAGTAGTATATGTCAGAGGCCAGACTTGAACCTGGGATGTTCTGACTCCAAGACCAGCTTTACCCACTGTCATTCTATATTCTTCTGGCTTAAGGTAAAATTGAGCAGCTAAATAATTTGGGTCAAAAATCAACTTCACCATTACAAAATGGAGACTTGCCAGCAGTTAGTATGAAAAAAGATTGGGAGACTCTGGGTGACAATGAATGCTAGATGTATCAATTGTATAATATGGTAGCCCCAAAATGCTAACATTGTTTTTTCACTATATTAATAGGGCTATAGAGTCTAGAATGAAGGTGCTAATATTTTCATTTTTAATATTCCTTGAACAGACCATACCTGGAGCATCATGTTCGGTTCTCAGCAGTGCTTTTGAGGAAAGATCTTTAAAATGAGAACATATCCAGAGGAAGTATGAAAAAGTACATGTGTATGTGTATGTGTGTTTATGTATGTGGGAAACATTCAGGGAAATGTTATAACATGCTAGTTGCCTTCAAATATTTGAAGTGCTATTATATATAAAAGAAATCTTTTGATCTTTTCTTTAGATGTAAAAGGGACCTTAGAGGCTACAGAATCCATCCTTTTCATTTTACAGATAAAGAAACTGAGATCCATGGAGGTAGACTGATTTTCTCAAGGTCACATAAGTTTTAGTCATATGTGATATAAAACATGATCTCAGATTCTAGATTCAATGATCTTTCCTTGGTAGCATGCTGCTATTCTGGTATGACATTGATTTACTTTGACACCAGACTTACCTGACTAAAACTGGAATGCTCTACCTTAAGAGACTAGATGTGGGTATCTCTAGCAGGGTTTCATATTTGGGCATGAATTTGACTAGTTAACCACTGAACTTCTTTGTAATGACAAATTCTGTGATTCTGATTCTGCAATTGAGAGGCAGCAGGAAGTAGTAGACATAAGTACTGTGCTTGCAACCAGGAATAACTCGATTAGAATCCTACCTCTAACTCTGTTTGAGTGAGACAAGTTAATCTCTCTCTGGGCCTCAATTTCCTCAGTTATAAATAATGAGATTGGACTAGATTGTCTCTGAGTTTCTTTCCAAATCTAAATCCATGATCCTATGTCATGTTTTATGTTCTTGGTCATGCTATTGGGTTCCCTCCACCTCTAAATCTAAAATCCCTGTGAGCATCAGGAGAAGGGTGCTAAGAGGTCTTGAAGGTCTGTAAAACTCTTCTCCTGTCTCCCCACATTCTGACATACTTAATATAATACTTCTTTGTACCTCTCTTCTTTCCAACCCTCAGCAATTTTTGGTTTTCCTTCTCTTTTTCTTTACTTCTGTGATGCACAGGAGCCATTGCAAATTTTAATTGTAACTTGAGTTGTTTAAGATGATGAGAGTTCACCTTTTTTTGATTGGCCATAGTGATCCTCAAGAAAATTATAGTGGAGAAGAAATTGGGAAAGTATTGGCATGGATTAAACCCATCATTATGCTTTGGCTTACAACCCTTAGAGTTGAGACACATTATGTTCCTAGGATGATCTAGGACCATATGGCCAATTCCAATACAGAGCAATACTGTTCAAGCTGGGCTTTGTTTGTAAAAGCTTTGAGCTGAGTTTGAAGCTTAATTGGAAGCAGACGTAGATATGAAATATATTGTTAAATCCAGTTTTCTTTTGATGCCTGGGGTCTTCTCATGTGAGGACTTTAGGAAATTCAATAACAATTCAACAACACCCATAGGGTATAAAATATTGTGATAAGTGTTGAGGGATACCATAAGAGACAAAGACAAAAATACTATAAATTTCTCTTGATATTTATGGGGAAAGGTAGGAGAAGATACCCAATTAACAATGATATGGGGGATGAAAAGTACAAAGGAGAGTCCATGTTCTTAGGATTCTTCCTTATGTATGAAATATTCTTCTCTCAATTTGCACATTGAAATCTTATTCATCCACTAAATCCATTTCAAATCCTACCCTTCCCAGAAGTCCTCCTTGTTGGTTGCCCATAATGACCCACTAGTATTCTTTCCCTTAATTTTCCAGCATAGTTCAGGGGTGGGAAAGAATAGGGATCAACTTGAAGTCCAATGACTGGAAGGAATGAAGGTGGGTTGGAGGGGATTATAGACTATTTTTGATGAGGATAGTCACTGTCAGTGTTAGCATTAAATACCTTAAAACTATTAGTAGTCTCCTCTTTGGGGTGCTATACATCCAGTGGCAGTATGAAGTAGGCAAGAAGGATCTGAGAAGGTTGTTATCTTTACCCATACATGCCCAGGTTAAGTCACTTTCTTCAAAAGATTTCAACAGTTTCTTATGGTTTAATGGATTCAAGTCCTAAATTTCAGATCTTAATGATCTGGCCTCAGTATACCTATCAGTACTGAGACTATATCTTATTTAAACTTGACTATAAACAGACTTTAGGTTGTAGGAAGTTACAATAACTAGAGAACACCACACATTTTAAAAATGAGTTTCACCACTATTTTCCACTGACTCAGTTATAGAGAATAGAATTGGCCATACATTGAAATGAAGTCATTGTCCATACCATCTCTCAAACAAATACCAATAAACTAATTTTATGTGATTCTTCATGCAGGTTGTAATTTGAAAAAAAAAGACGCAGTTTTTTTTTCAGTGTGTATGGATAGACCAATATATTTTAAGTGATCGTTGACCTCACTGAGGAGGCCCTGCATCTTACAGGCTTCAATGAAATCAGGACAATATCATCCATCCTTGAAGTAATCCATTGGCAAATATTTGCTGAGTATTTCTTGCATGCCAACCACCATGCCCAGTTTGGGAGACAAAAAGATAAAGATTAAAAAAAATTTAAATGCTAAAAAACCTTTGATCCATTGGAAGATAAGCATATATGTACAAACTATGCACAAAACAAATTCAAAAAACTTAAGGCATTTTAAGGGTGAAAGCAATAGTAGCTGGTTGCATCTGAAAAAATATTATGTAGGTGGTTGTATTTGAACTGCATTTTGAAGGAAATAAGGGATTATAAGTGGTTTAGATGAGGAGAAAATGTGTTCTAGGCTTTGGAGATACTCTAGGCAATGGGAAGGAGATGGGAGAAGAAATGTCACACATGCAAGCAACAAGTAGAAAATCTGACTAGATTCGAATGATCCATAATAATCCTGGATAAAATGGTTGGAGTCAAGTTATAATTTTCTTGTCTTCCAAATGGAATCTATATTTGGTAATAAAGTTAATTGAGAGCTACTGAAGTTTATTGAGTAGGACTGTAACATAATCAGACCTGTATTTTAGGGATTTTAGAGAAATGATTGGAAAGTACAGGAATTTGAGGCAAAGATAAAAATTAGTAGCCAAAGTGAGAATTTATGAGGATCTAAATTAGGATAATGTCTGTGTGAGAAGAAAGAAAGGAAGGAAGATCTGTGAGAGATAAAATCGAATCAGCAAGTTTTGGCAAATGAATATATATGTAGGGTTAAGGAGAGTGATGATATGAGGATGATTCCAGGGTTGCAGATCTGAGTGCCTGGAATCATTGTGTTACGTTACACAGAAATATAGGAAAATTCAGAAGAGTGGTAATAATAAAGGAAGAAGATAATTCTGTTCTGGGCATATTGAGTTTGTGGAATTTGCAGGATATCCAGTTTGACGTGCTCAACAAATGCTTTCTGATGGGGAACTAAAACTCAGGAGAATCACTAGGGCTAAATGTATAGATTTTCAAGTCTTATATATAGAAATAATGACTAAACTTATGGGAGGGAGTTGCTGAAGTCACTAATGGAGAATGTGTTGAGAAAAGAAGAGGGGCTGACAACAAAACGTTGGCGTACAGTCAAAATTGAAAGGTGGGATATGCATGATTAACCGGGAAAGGATACAGAATTTGGAGTCAGACAGGCAGAGGACGAGCATGAGGTGGCGGCATCACAGAAGTCCAAAGAGGAGAGCAAATTCAGGATAAAGGATGGTCTACAATATCAAAGACCAGAAAAGTTAAAGAATGGCCATTGGATTTTAAAATTGGTAGTGATAATTATATCACTGACAATAAATTGATTAAAATGTATCATTGATAACTTTAAACAGAATAGTTTCAATCGAGTGAGGAGACTGACATAATAATGTAACGATTGATAAATGAGTGAAGAGGGATTTACATGGTATTTTTCTAGGAGTTTGTGATAGGAAGAAAAGGTGATAGCTTAAGAATATGATAGCGGCAAGAGAGATATTTTGTTTTTTCTAGGATAAGTGTTGCTTATAGGGTGAGTAGGAATTGAATCAGCATATATGAAGATACTGATGATGAAGAACAAATAGTTTAATTTGGGGAAAGGGAGAATGAGCCAGAGGATGTAGGAAAGAATGGGATCAAAGCTAAAATAGTAGAGCTGTTCTTGGTAAAGGATAGAATTCCCTGTTCATCAAAAACAAGAGTGAAGGATGAAACAATAAGGGGGGGGGATATCAAAAGACTGAGATGTAGAGTAATGAAAGTTAGAGAAAGTTAGAGGCAAAGGTTACTGGTTTCCCAGTAAAGGATAAGGAAGGTCATCTACTGTAGAATGGAAAGTGGGGTTGGTCTTGGCAATTTGAAGGGAGATGAAAAAAGTTTAGAACAACTACTATGCAACATTTAATGGGGAATTAATTGGGCAAAGAACAAAAGGCTATTCTTATGAGAATTTGGTTGAAACTGAATGAAAGAACAAAAATATCTGAAGATTTTCATCATTAATAATGAATTTCTCTTCTGTTTAGACTTGGCAAAGAATATATACCTAGAAAACACAAAAATTCTATGATGTACTTTTGTTTTCCTGTCTTATGTTTTGATTGCTATGAATACTTAGCAGACTATTGAATAATTAATCTTTAGAATAGCATCTTTCATGGAATTTGGTGTGATTTTAACATAGATGTGAGAAAAGATATTTCAGAAGATCATCTTTTGAGATATGAGAGGTAGCATAGCTAAATAAAACAAGCTCAAAGAGCTTAAATGATTTAGTTAAGTTCAAATAGCTAGTAAGTATGAAAGGCAGCTTTCAAATCAAGATATTTCTTGATTCTAAGTCCAAGACTCTTAGTAAGGAAAAAAATACCCAGTTAATTATGGATCAAATTCAAATCTATACTCTATGTAGAGAAAGACCAAAATTAATAAGTGTTGGAACTAGAAATCTGACCTTCCTGGCAGAACACTAAAGTTACCAAATATGATTGACAAACAGTTGTTAAGTACTATGTGCCAAAGACCAGAGCTACAAACAAGTTAAGAAACAAGTCTATGTCTTTGTCAGTAGACAAATTTTATCACATATATGTACAGAGAATGAGTAAAAGAAAAAGCCTTAGAAAGGGAGATATTGTGAATACTGCATGATGCAGGAAGCTTCTAAACCTTGGCCAGGGATGATGCTAAAAGTAGTTCAGCACTGAGATTTTGGACAGTACCTGAGTTCCTCAGATGAAGATGATCTTGGCATCAACTTTATTATCTGGACTACTTAAGTAGAAAGGACAACTATTAAAAAAAGATTAGTTTCATTAAGTTGTCTCCATTTTGTGCCTTTTTGAAGCTTGGATTTTTGATTCAGTGGAAAGCACATAGACATTTTTCTTTAGTTTGTTATTTCCAACACTCTGCTAGAGGAGTTGGTCACAGAGTGAGAACAAGAAGCAGTTGAATCTCTACTGTGTTGTCTGACTTTTCCAAGATTCATTAATGTGGATCATAATGTTTCTTCCCCATGGCACTGTCCAAAGCAGAGTGAGTACCTATGTATCCCTCTCAAGGGTGCCTTATGTTTTGTGGTAATGTTTGGTTTTATCTTTTCATGGCAAGAGGATCAGGGTTCCATAAAAAAGGAGTTTGTAATAGGCTAAAGCTGCCTTTAAAGTTCTGATCCAATGTTGGTGCTAAAACTCTGACTCATTCTTCCTAAGGGTAAATTGTAATAGCCTGAATATAGGAGGGAGACAGGTTTAAAAGGGGCTCAGTAAATAATTATTGTATGAATTTTGAATTATCTCCCTAATACATGAGAAGGATGAGATTTAAATTAAACAGAACTGGGAGAAATACCTCTTTTGAGGATATATTAATCTTTATTAAACTATTTTCATGCATATTGTGCAATGATGGACTGTCTCTTTTAATGTCACTTTAATACTAGGAGCTTATCTCCATTTCTTATACCAAGACTCTGCTGTTGACTCTGGCCTACCTAGTTCCTTTGCCTCCTTTTCTTCCCACCAACATCCTCATCTGCAACTCTAATTTGAATAGATATCTCTCCCAATTACATATCTCCAGGTCTGGCCTCACTTTCATACTTCAGGTTTGAATTTTCTGAAGTTAATTAAGGTGTCTCCACTTGGATATTAATTCAGCAAGCATTTTTATTAAGAGCCTATTTTGTTCCAAACACTATATTGGGCGCTGGGGAGAAAATAAACAGTCTTTGTTCTTAAGGATCTTCTATTCTTTTGGAGGCAATTGGGACAAGATTACAAGGAAAGTTAAACATGAAATATAGACACAAAGCCATTTGCAGTGAGAGGGCATAGATTTAATGTGAAGGGAGGGATTCCAGAGAACATGATGGCAGGGTCTGATTGTGTGGAATGGGAAAAATGAAGGAAGAGGTTAATGTAGGTGAGTAGCAGGTGGTTAGGGAAGGATCAGGGATCTAGGATTCTGAGTAGAATCACAGAACAATAGGTTGTTATGAATTTCAACTCTTCAGGCTTTTCCTTTCAACAACTATACTTTATTTATTTTGATGATACAGGCAAATAGATACTCAATCTCACAATGCCAAAGTCACTTTACTTTTTCTATCTCCCTGGTTTGATATTTGTATCCAATTAATTACTAAGTCCTATCAATTCTTTGTACAAACCCTTTCTCATTCTTCATCTCCATTACTACCAGTCAGGCCCTTATCATTATCTGAGGGAAGTGCAGAAGCCTACCAATATGTCTCCCTCACCCTCCAATCTGTCCCATCTATTATACATTTTTGACCCTTCTACATGATGAGTCTTCATAGTGCACAGGTTTATTCTGTCAGTCCATTGCTCAGAAATCTTCAATGACTTCTTATTGCTTATAAAATAAACATCAGGCTCCCTAGAACAGACAATTCTCTACAATGTGGCTCCAACTCTTATCCTTCACCTTACACTACCCCTTGTGATATCTTTTATGGTCCAACCAATCTGGATTCATCACTGGTGCCCCCTCCCCCAATGAACCATACATTCTTATCTTATGTACTTTATTTTTGCCATTTTCTATTCCTAGAATGCCATTCTCCCTGTCTGCCAATATTTTATGTGTTCTCAAGTCCAAGGCAAATAATTCTTTCCTAGTTACTTTAGGAGAAGTCAATTAGTCCTTTCCTAACCACCTAGGTCTGTGTAGTCCTTTAATTCACATGTAATATGTTCTGTTACCTATGGACATACCTATTAGGACAAAACTTTAAAGAAGAGACTTTTATTCATATTTTTATCTTCTCTGTATTCAGCATTCAGGATTCTCAGAGAATATTCCATTTAAAGCAAGTTTGTTAAATGTAATAGTTTGAATGGAAAATATGAAAAGAAACTGGAAAGTTGATGGAGTATGTAAAGCAATCATACAAAGAAGAAAAAATAAAATATAAAATACAAATATAAATCTGGTCTACTTCCCAATTTTCTTTAAGGGTAATTACATTCTCAAGGAAAAGTCGAGAATAATATTCTCCCTGGGCTCAGTATAAAACAGTAAGAAGTATATCATGAGGCCATTGTGGGATGGGGTTAAGTGATCGTAGTTGATTTCCATGCAGTAGACTTGAAGTAATTTCCTGGCCAATAGTCCAACAATGGAGAAGAGTGGGCAGCTGTGTAAATTGTCAGGAAATTGAGAAAAGAGGGAGGGGGTATGTTTAATAAAGTATTAGAGAAAGAGCCATAACAAGAGAACAGATGGACTGTGTAGGGAAAAAAAGAAATGTGGAGATGTGAGGTTCATTAGTTCTATGAATGAATCCTGATCATCACTGGAAATAAGGAAAATAATGGAAGGAATTTTAGTGGTCACTGGAAATCAGCAAAAATGACAGGATTAGCTATGCAAAATGGCACACGATATCTTAGTAATGAGCAAAGGTGTATGACTCACGATATAATAATGCTTACTTATGGGGATTTAAGATTCGCAAAGGGCTTCATGTGCATTATTATCATTTGATTCTCACAATCACTTTTGTTAAATACTTCATGTGCTATTATGCCCATTTTTCAGATGAATAAGCCTACCACATGACAAATAAATATAATCAAGCAAAGGATATCAATCTATTGGCCATGTCTGAAGCTTTATGCTTAACTCATACTTCTAGTACTGTGTCTCTTTGTTATGAAGTTATTGGACATCATATTGAACAGATACCTGAGATATTTCCTGGATAATGTCAAACTGTGGCCCTCCAGGGCAAATCAGTTGGATGTCTATTCATAAGAGGTCAATGGATTCCACAGTTACCCTTGGAAAGGAGTGTGCGAACTAGCTGGAAAAAGTGAGGCACAAATGGCAGCTTGATATGCCGTATTTTGATTGTTGGTAGATATTGCTCCTAATCTCGCTTGTTGAGTGTTCAAGTCTCTTTTGACGTGTCCTTAGCTGATGGGCAAAAGCAAGGTTTGCACCTCCTTTCCTGGGATTACTTGTTTTCTATACAACACAAAGAATCCAGGAGCTGATACTGACTGCAGAGCACAAATAAAAGCACTCGATGTAGTCCTACCCACACAAGGGCAGCCAGGCTTCATTTTTGCAATAGTAACCGATTTGTATTCATTACAGTTCCTGGCTGGAATTAATTCTGGGCTATGTCATTGATGGTGGTAGGAGAATTAAACCTCACAGATATGTTCAGAATTTCAGTTCCTAGGAAAGGAACCATTTTCCTTTTTCACCCTCGATTCATTTCTCTACTCCATTGTATCTGATGCCATATCACCATTTCATTCTGTATCCTAAGAACCCCCAGGAGCATAGGTTTAGGGTGGAAAGTGATCCTGGAGACCACCTAGTCCAATAAATCCCTCTTGAAGACGAGGACACTGAAGATCAGAGAGATTAAAGACTGACTCACAAAGGATAGAAAGGCAGCAACTGGCTGAGTTGGGATTTGAACTTAAAACTTTTGAATTTAAATCAGTGTTCTTTCCATTATACCATGTGGCATTACAGAGGGAGACCTGGCCTTGAATTCAATATCTTACCTAAACTAGGTGATTGACCTTGGACTTGAGGTATCTCTCCCCCCCATCCCCAATTCCCATTGGTAACTCTCTCAGTTATTATAGACAGTAAGTTGATATAAAGGAGAGTATTTCCATACTTGGAGAATCTCAAATTAATAAAAATAACAGAGGCAGCTAGGTGGCGCAATGGATAGCATGACTAGTCCTGGAGTCAGGAGGATCTGGGTTCAAATTTGACCTCAGACACTTAGTAATTTCCTAGTTGTGTTACCTTGAGCAAGTCACTTAACCCCCAATGCCTTGCACCACCCCTCCAAATTGAAAAATAAAAAATACAAATAACAGATCTGGATTTAGAAAAAATGAAACTTGAAACATGGATGGACAGACGAATGGAAAAGGGGAAGAAGCATCTACTTTTATTAGCTTGCTATTTTCACTTGCTATTTAGATAGCAATGCCTCAGAAACAATTTAATAGCGGATCATTTAGAGCTTTCGAATTATTGCCTTTTTTTTTGAAAGATTTGATTTATTTAGAGTTTTACAATTTTCCCCCTAATCTTACTTACTCCCTTCACCCCCCACAGAAGGCAGTCTGTTAGTCTTTACATTGTTCCCGTGGTATACATTGATCTTAGTTGAATGTGACAAGAGAGAAATCATATCCTTAAGGAAAAAATAAAAGTATAAGAGATACAAGATCAGACAATAAGGTAACAGTTTTTTTTCTCCTAAATTAAAGGTAATAAATAGCCTTTGGTCTTTGTTCAAACTCCACAATTCTTTCTTTGGATACAGATGGTATTTTCCATTGCAGACAGCCCTGAATTGTCCTGGTTGGTGGACTGATGGAATGAGCACTTCCATCAAGGTTGAGCATCACCCCCATGTTGCTGTTAGGGTGTACAATGATTTTCTGGTTCTGCTCATCTCACTCAGCATCAGTTCATGCAAATCCCTCCAGGCTTCCCTGAATTCCCATCCCACCTAGTTTCTAATAGAACAATAGTGTTCTATGACATACATATACCATCATATACATATACCACAGTTTATTAAGCCATTCCCTAATTGAAGGACATTTACTTAATTTCCAATTCTTTGCCACCACAAATAGGGCTGCTATGAATACTTTTGTACAAGTGATGTTTTTACCCTTTTTCATAATCTCTTCAAGGTATAGACCCAGTAAAATTATGGCTTTTTTAACCTTAAAGGGATTCTAACCATTTTGTCTTAATATTCATTAAGAACTATGCTCCAAGAGTTCATATCTGGCTTCCATTTTGGAAAACTTCTTGGGGTGCAGGTAATAAAGTTCATGAATTTTTTCTTTAATTAATCAAAGTGTTCTTTGTGCATAAAGCACCTAATATCACTTATTCCCCAGCATTAGAATAAGCTGTAGATTATATAGATTCATGTTTTCTTTCTGTCAGCCTCATATACCAATCAGCCTCTCTCTACCCCACTGAACTGCCCCTTGTTACAAAGAGACATCATCAAGTAAAATAAAGTAACTTGGTATTCAAAAGACTTGAGTTCCCATCTGAAATTGGAAACTCAACAGCTTTAACTCTGGGCAAATTATTTGACCTGCCTCAATCTCTTACAGTTGTCCCATCTGTAAAACGAATAAGGATAAAATAAGGATGACAATAGCACGTATATCCCACGGTCATTATGAGGATCAAATGAGTTGTCATTCCAAAAGTCCTTTGTAAATCTTAAAGCACTTGATGATGATGATGATGATGATGATGATGATAATGTACCTGGAGTCTACTACCTCTTTCTTTTTTATTTTAATAGTGTTTTATGCATAACACAATTGCATGTAGTGAAAATTTTTGCATTCATTTTTTTTTAGGTTTTTGCCAGGCAAACAGGGTTAAGTGGCTTGCCCAAGGCCACACAACTAGGTAATTATTAAATATCTGAGACCGGATTTCAACCCAGGTACTCCTGACTCCAGGGCTGGTGCTTTATCCACTGTGCAACCTAGCCGCCCCTTTTGCATTGATTTTTACAGGATTTTGAGGTCCAAATTTTTCTTCCTCCATCCCTTAAGTTCTGAAAATAATTGGCAGTTATCATGTATGACATATTTCCATGTTACTCTTAGCTATGGAAGAACTTGAAAGGAAAAGGAAAAAATAAGTGAAAAAAATATTTTTCAATCTGTAGTCAGAGTCCATTTGTTCTTTTTTCTGAATATGAATAGCACTTTCCTTTGTGAGTCTTTTGTACTTGCTGGATCAATTGATAGGCACAGTTTGGTTGCCCATTTTGCTTTGTTTAAAATTGTTCTTCAAAATGGTTAGATCAGCTCACTACTCTACCAACAATACATTTTGTCCCCCATGTATCATTTCCTTTTTGTCATATTAGCCAATTTGGTAAGTATGAAATGCTATCTCAGAATTGCTTTAATTAGCAGGCAGCTAGGTGATGCAATGGATAGAACACCACCCTGGAGTCAGGAGGACCTGAGTTCAAAGTTGACCTCAGACACTTAATAATTACCTAGATGTGTGACCTTGGGCAAGCTACTTTCCCCATTGCCTTGCAAACCCCCCCCCAAAAAAATGCTTTAATTAGTATTTCTCTAAACAAGTGATTTATAGCACATCTATGTCTATAGTTAGTTTTGATTTCTTTATCTGAAAACTGCTTAGTCTTATCCTTACTACCTCTCTTTCAAAGGGAAAAAAATTGTTTCTTCATCAGATCTTTGAAATTAAGATCAATTATTACTTTTGGTTGAATACTTATATCTTTTAGTGTTATTTCCTTTTATGTTAAGATTATTATAATCAATAATCTGGGCAATGATATAGCCAATACTCTCTTTTTAGTCCTGTATCCTCTTCACTATTCAAATATAAATTCATAAGCATTTTCCCCAAATTTTCTGAATTCCTAAAGAATTCTCATTTAGCATAAAATGATATTGCCTTATGTTCGAATGCCACCATTTATTCAACCAAACCTAGTTTGATGATTGTCCATTTCCCCCCAGATTTTTGGTATCCATAAAATGCTGTTCTAAATATTTTTGCTTATACAAGAATTTTCCCTCTGCCTTAGGTCTCTTAGGGGATAGGCTCAATAGTGGGATCAGTACTGGGTCAAAGGCTATGAGTAGTTTAGTTCCTTTAGTAACTCCAAATCAGTTTTCAGAACAAATCAACCACCTAGCCAATTGGATTTCACAGAAAAATCAACAGTGTGTTGGTGTGTCTGCCTTTCCCCATCTCTATAACACTAATTATTTTTTAGTCCTGTATATTGATAAAAATGATGATGCATTCCAATAATATAGATTTTTTCCCCATTAAGTTGATTTGTTCCTGCAAAAGGTCTATCTCATTTTCATTAAGCTCATGAAATCCACAATTAGAAAAATGGCGGTATTAAAAACTGATTATCCACTTGTGTTGTTTTTTTGGCAAGGCAGTGGGATTGAGTGACTTGCCGCAGGTCACACAGCTACGTAATTATTAGATGTCTGAGGCTGGATTTGAACTCAGGTCCTCCTGACTATAGGGCTAGTGCTTTATCCACTAAGTCACCTAGCTTCTCTCTGGTTATCTACTTTACAAAAGAATTAGGTAGAAGACTAGGTGCTGGCTCAGGAGTCAAAAAATTATGAATTTAAATTCTGTTTCAGACATTTGCAAGCTTTCTTCTCCCTCAGCCTCAGTTTTTTCATCTGTAAAGTGTAAATATTAATAGCACCTATCTTCCAAGAATGTTGTTAGGATCAAATAAACCTACATAAAGTTCTTTGCAAAACAAACCTTAAAGAGGTTCTTAAAATATCCATACCCTTTGATAAGAGATCCAATTACTACAGATGTACCTGAAGGAGGTCAATGATTGGACCCATAGACACCAAATTATTATAGAAGCACTTTTTTGGTCTCAAATAACTAAAAATCAAGACTCCACCCATGGATTGGTAACAGTTAAACAAGCTGTGCTACATAAAGTTAATGAAACTCTCAGGTGCTATAAGAAATGGGGAAATTTCACAAATGGAGAAACATTGGAAAAAATATAAACTGATTCAAACTGGAATAAACAGAACCAGAAAAACAACTTAAACCTTTACTTCAGTAAATGGAAAGAACTACAAAAACAAAATAAAATCTTAATGCTGGGAAATCATAATGACAAAACTTAGCCCCAAAGAAGGAATATAATAATGTAACTTTGTCTCTTCTTTGCAGAGGTGTGGTATAATGAATGTTGGATATTTAGAGTATAATGGTAAAATTTATCCATGTCTGATTTGCTAATTTGTTTCTCCTCTTACCTTTTCTATTGTATTTTCCTTTTCTCTCCTCTCCTTCCCAGCCTTTGTCTTTGTCTGTCTCTTTCTCTTTTCTTTGTCTCTCCCTACCTCTTCCTTTCTCATTATAAGAGATGGCTCTCAGGATGGGGAGGATGAGAATAAAATATTTGGAAGATATGGTGACATAAGAACAATAGTGATAAAATATTTTAAAAGTAAAAGTAAATACAAAACTAACAGTTAGTACAAGATTCTCTTATATAACCCACTCCTCTAATGCATTTAAAGCATGGCTCAATTTACAAAATGTGAATTTATACATAATTTTCTAATCACTGCTATGAAGCCAGATTAAATTGCTTTTCAAAAGCCTTGTTTTAATTTTGTAGAGAATTTTCTGTGGGAAGAGAAAAACCTTTTTTTAAAAAGTTTCTATAATGGTTTAATTTAGAAGCAGTGTGTGAGCTCAAGTCTTTGCTAGTAGCAAAAGTCTTTAGGGAAGTCAGCAAATAATCACATGGAAATTGAAAGTACGTCCAACTCCAGCTAAAGATGCAAAGAAGAGGGAAAAAAAAGGAACCATTTAAGTCTTTCAAAATGGGTAAAGTGAGAAGTCTTATGAATTTCATCTGATTGGGGGAAGTACAGTTATGAGGCCTTTTATGCATCCTTTTTAAATGCCCTTCGTGGGTACCTAATTGGCTCTTTCTCTCTCTTTATCTAAAATGTGTAAGAGAGGACATAGGGTAATCGGAGAAGAAGGCATGGACTTCAAGCTAATCAGGACAGATAGAAAGGAAAACTAAGGTCTTCCATTTAATTGGCTCTAACAATATAATCAAAGTGAAAAGGGCTGCTTGGGGTGGGGAATGAGAGAATCCTCCAAGAATTGAGAAAAGTAGCATCTTGAGACCAAGTTAACTTGAAAGTTCAAGAGCCAGCAATCAAGGAAATTCTGGCTCCTAAAGAATAATTCTGGGCATGGAACATTCTAATCAATGTCTTTATATATGATTAGAGTTGAAGTAAGTTGACAAAAGTTGAAGATTAGTGAGGGATTTGTATGATTTGCACCTCAGTGTTCATTTCTTCAAAAACCATCCTCTGATGATTTCAGAAAGCTGATGATGAAGCATCCTACCAGGGTATGCTAGAACCAACTTTGATGACTTCTAGTATCTGACTGTTAAATTTCTGATGTGAGCATTTATAAGTTGAGAAATTTGCAAAAAAATACATATCAGTTCTTGATCTATTATTTTGTTGATATCGAGATTTAACAAAGTGATGGAAAAATATCGATAATGAGAATTAAACTTAAAAATGTGTTGTGCATACTCCTGCCCCACCCAGATCTAGTTTAACAGCTTATCAATGTATGCTACCAATCTTTTGACTTGGGTGATAGACTCAGGGTACAGAATGATAACATGCATTTTTATGGTTATAGCAGTTTGGGGAATTTGTCTTGCTTGACTATGCATATAAGGTTATTCTTTTTCTTTTTACAATAGGGTAATTGGGAGAGAGAAAATTGATTTTTGTTCATTAAAATACTCTCCTTTATTAAAATTATCTACCTTACTCATTGCTTTTTATCAAGCTATTTTTTTAATAAGACTGCTTTTTGTTTAAAAGGAAAAAGAATATTTTTTGCTAAGTAAAGCAAACTTCACCTTTAGCATAAACTTCATAATCAGGACCATGTGACCCTAAGACATCACTTCTACTACCTGGACCAGCATATATTGGCAGCACACACTGATGCAAAGGATATTTTCTGGGGATCAAAACTGATAAGCCAAAAAATCAGATTCTCTGCTATCATTAAAAAAATGACCTTGAGGGGTGGCTAGGTGGCACAGTGGATAGAGCACCAGCCCTGGAGTCAGGAGTACCTGGGTTCAAATATGGTCTCAGACACTTCATAATTACCTAGCTGTGTGGCCTTGGGCAAGCCACTTAACCCCACTGCCTAGCAACCCCTTCAATAAAAATGTTCTAGAGTTCCCAAGTTCAAGTCTTAAAGCTAGAAGTTATGCTAAACATGAAAATGACAGTAAGTAGATAAGGTCAGTCTATTTTAGTTATATAGGATAATTTGATAATATAGAAATTCCCCCAAATCCCAGTTTTATTGATTAACAGTATGTGGTTTTCTATGTGGAATTGATGGAGTTGTAGCAAAAATGTTATTTACAACTTAGACACTAGCATATATAAATATATATAAAATCCAGCAATCTATTTATACTAAAAGCAATCACTACTAAAATTATTTTCCTAACATGCAGATGTGAATGCATTACTTCCCTACTCAATTTGATTTTTTGGTGAATTCCTATTCACTTTAGGATCAAACCCAAATCTACTGTTATTCTAATCCATTCGCAACTTAATTTTTCAATTATTATTAAATATTTCTTCCCTCATCTACTCTTTGTTATCAACAAACTGTCTTCTTTGTTTCACCATGCATCTCATTCCATTTTTCATCTCCTCATCTATGTACAGACTCTCCATTATGACTTTAAAGTAGTCGTTCCTCATTCCCACCTCTTAAAAATCCTAGAATTATATGATTCTAAATTCAGAGCTGGAAGGGACCTCAGAGGGCATTCAATCCAATCCCATTTTGTAGCTGAAGAAACTGAGGTCCAGAGAGGTTATGTGACATATCAGAACTCATACTATAGTGTTCTACAAAGCTGGACTCCAATCCTACCTCTTAGAAGAGACTTATTCCTGACTCCCACCTCCATCCCCAGTATATCTCCTTCACACTTGTAAAATTATTTTGTTTCTTATAAAACTTTATACATTCTTCTGAGAAAATGTAAGTTTTTTGAGGATAAAGAATGCTTCAATTCTTGTCTTTGATTCCTGAGAATTTAGAATAGTGTCTAGCTCAGAGTTCATTTATTCAGTACGTACTCATTGATGGATTGAAATATGCAAGGAAAATTCTTGGTACAGAAGGGGATTCAAAATAGATGACATAGTCCTAACATGGGAAGATAAAACATATTCACAAATAAATATATCATAAAATAGCATCAGACATTTGAAATGTAATAGAAAGAACATATGTATTTGAGATATGAAGTCTTCTCTGAGAAAGTCTCTATAAAGTTGCCCCCCCCTAAAAAAATTTCTGCTTTCCTTCTAATTTTGGCTGCATTGTTTTTGTTTGCACAAAACCTTTTTCATTTAATGTAATAAAAATTAACCACTTTTCATATCTCAATACTCTATCTCTTCCTTATTCATAAATTCTGTACATAAGTCTGATAGTCAATGTGTTCTTCTGATTTACTTATAATATCTCCCTTTATGTCTAGGACATGTATCCATTTTGACTATGCCTAGTTCCTGCTTTCCAGTTTCCTCAACATTTTTTGCCAGATAGTGCATTCTTATTCCCAAACCTTAAATATTTATATTTATCAAACACAAGGAAAGTATATTCATTTACTACTGTGGATTTAAGAGTTGCTAATGGGAATGTGATACTTGTCACTAAGAGATGAGTAAAGACAATGCCAAGCAGCAGTGAGAGAGCTCTATGGAGTTTAGATTACATGGATTTGCATTGGACCCAATCAGTGCTGTCAACCTGATTAAATCTTTGTTAATATATAGGTCTGTCAATGAGTTCTCCTGCCTTCTTTTCCCCTCCCTACCTTAGGGTTTCATATTATTTAGAAAATTACAACTAAAGTTCTCAAATGCCCATTAAGAATACTTACCACCTGACCCTCACTTATTTTTCTAGTCTTCTTAAATTTTGCTCCCTTCCACAACTACAATCCAACTCCACTAACCTCTTTCCAGAATGCCGCTCCACCTCCTGACTGTATAATTTGATACCAATTTTCCTTCATGCTAGGAATATTCTCCCTTCTCGACTTTGTCTCTTGGCTTCCCTGGCTTCCTTCAAGATAGCTCAGATCCCATCTTCTCCACTCCTTGTTCTATTACCTCCCTTCTGAAATTATCTTACAATTTACACTCTAAATATCTTGTATATGGCCATTAGAATATATAAACTCTTTGAGAACAAGAACACTTTCTGTCTTTGGATCCACATTTCTTGCCACACAATTTGTGTTGAATAAAGACTGGTTGACTGACTATTCAAAAAAAGTCCTCAGGTCTATGCTATCTGTAAAACCCAAATATTGAATTTATTTATTTCTATTATCAGGAAAAAAATGTATCATTTCTACTCAGGATACTATCTCTAACACATTTCTTCAGGCTTCTCTTTTTTAATATTGCCTAAAATAGATTACTTCCTCCTTACCTTTGTCTTCATTTTTTTAATTGATTCCTTTAGAATGAGTTATATACCCTATCCGTTTCCCCAAGAAGAACAAAGTCGTGTGATAGGATTATCTTGCACCTCTCTCATTTATACCTCAAAACATCTCTGCATCTTCAATCCTCTTCTGATATTCTTCCATTTCCGAGGCTATCCCCTTTCCAAGTTGATTTCTCCCCTTTGCCTCCCCAAACCAATCCAACTTGCAAAATCTTCTGAATCCCTCCTCCCCAGTCCCTTGGTCACCTTTTCTCCTTCAAATCTTTTAACCTTCATCCTGTTGCAATGTGCTTGTAAAAAATTATACAAAACTTACTGATATACTATATTCCATAGCTTTATTCTCTTGCCTCTCTACTTAAGGGAAGGAGACATGTTTCAGCCTCTATTCTCTGAAGTCATGATTTCTCCTTTTGGTTAATGTCTCCATATTAAATTGATAAAATTTTCTTCAATAGGTTCTGCATTATTTGTAGTATTACTACAGTTATATTCATTTTATGCATTGTGATCACTGGCTGACAAGTGCCTAAATTTACAGACTTGTAGGATGCTATATATTTCTCTTCCTGGTATATAGTATAGGACATTAGCAATATTCTTTTTTTCCTTTTGCCAGTTCAAATCATGGAGGCTTGGTGAGCCTTCTTTCATTTGTGAGACACTAAGGGGCTGGTTCTGTGATGAGAAAGAAACTTCTAACTAGCTGAGGAGCCTGAACTGAGGATAAAACACTGTTTTTGGTTTTTGCAAGGGAATGGGGTTAAGAGACTTGCCCAAGATTACACAGCTAAGTAATTAAGTATCTGAGACTGGATTTGAACTCAGGTCCTCCTGACTCCAGTACGTTATCCACTCAACCACCTAGCTGCCCTGAGGATACAAATGAAAAGAATTGAGTGGATAATCTCTTAATTTTTCCCCTGGAAGCTTTTGAGGGAGGAAGGGCTACTGGGAAGAAGAGGGCAAGAACACCCTATTTTCCACCTGGTAATCCAGTATCCATTTATTTATGGTTCAGAAACATAATTTACATTAATTCTTCCCTCATTGGAGGAAACTGAGTATCCACATCACATATGAAACCAACCTTATATGCCAATAGAGACCTTTATATGAAACATAAACCTGAGAGTTCCAATTCTTGAGGTTTACTTTTCCGGTGCCCCGCTTAAGCCTTGGAAAGGAAGTGCTATCATTATTTTCATTTTACAGATGTGGAAACTTTGGAAGACACAGAAATGATTTGCCCAGGGTCATGAAGCTAGTAGGTTTGCAAGGCTTAATTTGAACTCAAGATTTGCTGATTCTAAGTCCAAGTCTCTATTCACTCATCACCTAGTTGCTCCTATTTAATAGTATGTAATATTAGTAATATATAAAAATCTTATCTTTTTAATGTTACTACTATTAACAACAACAGCTACACGTATTTAGTCTTTTATAACTAGCAAAGCACTTTATATTATCTCATTTGATCTTCCCAATAATCCTATGGGGGGCATACTGCTTTTATCTCCATTTTATTCATGAGAAAATGGAATTAAGAAAGTGACCTGCAGGGGCAGCTAGGTGGCCCAATGGATAGAGCACCAGCCCTGGAGTCAGGAGGACCTGAGTTCAAATCCGGCCTCAGACACTTAATAATGACCCAGCTGTGTGGCCTTGGACAAGCCTCTTAACTCCACTGTCTTGCAAAAACTAAAAAAAAAAAAAGTGATGTGCAGGGTTAGTTAGGTGGTACAGTAGATAGAATGCCAGCCCTGGAATCAGGTAGATTTGAGTTCAAATCTGATATCACACACTTGATACTTGCTAGCTGTGTGACCTTGGGCAAGTCACTGAACCCCATTGCCCCATAACATAAAATAAGAAAAAGAAAAAGTGAACTGCTCTGACAGGAAGTATCTGAAGTGATATTGGAACTGAGGTTTTCCTGAGCACACTAGGGGTATTCAGTTCTTTTTCCTATGTATATCAAGAAATGACTGACAAAAATAAAGGAAGGAAGGAAAGGCAAGTAAGAGGGAGGGGGAAGGAGTAGCAGATGGAAAGGAAAAGGGAGGAGCAAAGAAAGAAAAAAAAGAAAGAAGAGGAAAAAGGAGGAGCAAGGAGCTTCTTTTTACTATCAGAACTACTCTCAGCTATTACTTCCTTTTTTAAAAAGCTTCTTCCTCCTGCATTCCCAAATCCTTTATAAATATGCAAATACTTTAGGTAAGTAAAAGATGTATCACTGAAGCCTTAGTTTAAAACAGCTGGCAAAGATGAGGCAGAATTAGAGTGAGAATATTGGCTGCTTGAGTTGAGAGGAAGTGCTGAGAAAAGGAGAGAAAAACTATATTAAAAAGAGGCAATGTGGTCTAGTGAATAGAAGGCTGGACCCAGAGTCAGGCTATATAGGTTCAAATCTCAGCTCAGACAATTATTCACTGTATGTTCATGGGCAATTCACTTTCCTTCTTCAGCACTCTCAACTCCAAAATGGAAATCATGTTTTGCCTACCTGATCCACAGGGTGATTATAGAACAGTGCTAAATAAATAAGAAAGGGAAGTCAGGGAGGCAAAAGATCAACGGCAGCTTCTTTGAAATTTGTCTGATGGTTCTGCTTTGCCAGATGAAATTTCACCCATCCCTGAGGATGCAAACCAAAAACTGCCTCCAAATGAAATCTTTCCAGAAACTTCCCCTCTCCCCCCACCCCAGTAGCAATGAATAGTTCCTTCCATGGACTTTGCTTGAATTTCCATTTTATTGCATTTTATATCTTAGGAAGTCTCCAGTGGAGTGACCCAGAGATTTCTGCCTGACCCCTTGCTATTTAGCATTTTTACCAATATGTTGAATAAAGGTATGAATGGTATACTACAACCCAAATTTACAGATAAGAGACACAAAGTTTGGCTGGCTCACTATCACACCATCAGAATTCAGCAAGATCTAAATAGACTGGAATATTGTACACAACCTAAAATTTAATTAAATTTAATTAATTTATTTAAATTTATTAAATTCATAATGAATTATGAATTATATATTTTATATATTAATAAATTCATTAAAAACTTATTTAATAACAGAACTGCATAGTGTTCTACTTGGGTGCAAACCCCACTGAAATTCATTGGATCAGCATGAGGAAGGTAGCAATTTGTCTAAGAACAATGTCTAGTGTTTTCAGTAGGAATGAAGGTCAAGATGAGCCTTCAGTCTATGATGTCTTAGACTTCATTAAGAGAAAGCTAGTATTCTGGGGAAAAGAAGGCAAAATCCTAATTTCTCTTGCTCTGGTCAATCACCCCAGGAGTGCTGGGTGCAGTTCTACTTATCATAATAGAGGAAGTACCTTGTTCAAGAATATTCCAAGGAAGGCAACCAATCTGGTGAAGGACATGGGATTCATGCCAAATTAGGATCAATTGAGGGAAGGAATGAAGGATGTTTATCTTGGAGGTCAGATGTCTTAAAGGAGTGGAATATCATCGCAGGTTTTAAGTATTTGAAAGGCTTTGCAAAAGGGATTAGATTTAGTCTACTAGCTCCTAGTAGCAAGAAATAGGAGAAAAGGGTGGAAGGGAGAGGCCAAGTTTGACTTGAATGTGGAAAAGAAAGAACTAATCAAAAGAGAAATGCGCTCATTAGTAGGTTCTTCTATTCTGAGACAAAGTCTTATTTACCATTCGCCAGATGTGCCAGAAAAGGAATCCTTTTTCAATGGCTGGTTAGGCAAAATCCAGAGTTCTTTTAGGTCTTAATGGGGTTCATGAATACGATATTGCCCTATCTACATCTGTCATATATCATATATACATAAAGATACATGCACACATGTATACACACATATACACATGTGTTTGCATGTTATTAGTAGTATAGATTATATATCTACTATAGAATAGATAGATAATAATATTGCAATAATAATAACCAGCACTTTAAGATTTGGAGAACACTTCACATGTTATTTCATTTGTTCCTCACAAAAACGCTATGAATCAGGTGTTAGTATCATCTTCATTTTATAGATGGGAAAACTGAGATGAAGAAAGTTTATGTGACTTGCCCAGGGTCACAAAGCATTTCACTAGTTCTCTTTGAACATAAGATGGTGAAATGGGACCAGTTCTAGATTTGGGTTCAAAGTCACCTGTGTGACTTTGGGCAAGTGGTTCAACCTTTCTGAGCTTCAGCTTCCTCAGCTATAAATGGACTCAGTGGACTCTGAGGTTCCTTGGAGCTCTGGACCTTTTCAACCTATGATCCTCCGCTTGTCTATAAGCTTCACGAGAAAATAAAAGGGTCCCTGCCGTGGAGTACTGCCTGTCTCAATTCCAACCTGGCCTCAGTTTCTTCATCTGTATAATGGAGAGGTTAGATTAGCCATCGAGAGGCTAGATTTAAATCTTTTATTATATGATTCTATTAAATGTTCACACACACACAGTTAATAATAGATAGCTATTGAGTTAAGCTGAAACATTAAGATAGAGCTGTGATCATTTTCTTAATAACAGTCAACTCTTTACTACCACTGCCTCTGGGCCTCAGCTCCCTCATCTGTAAAATGAAGGCATTGGTCTGGTTGACCCTTAAGACATCTACCTCCAGATCTATGATCCTCGGAATTTAGAGATGATGCTACTAAGGCTCTCATGTTCCCTTAAGCTTTCTCAGCCCCCATCCCCTTATTCGGTCTTGTTCCATTTATGATACAAGGCTTGTTGTCTTGACAGTTTCTAACAAAGGATGACCGTGCCTCAGCTGCCAGCTATCAGAATTCCAATTATAAATTGCCCCTTTTATAATACAACGTCTTTGCCATACACAAATTACATCGTTTCTGGGGATCTAGCTATAATGAGACTAGCAACTGTAGGGTATTGTTGCTGTACCTTTGTCCTGTATGCACAATAACCTTGAGGACACTATGCAAACTTGTGCCAGAGGTGTCTTCTTCCTGAATAGATTTCAGAGATTTTAATTTGTCACACGTAAATGCCCCCCTCCAAGGCGAGTTTTTTCCCTAGAGAGCAGGTTCGCAGATTGGAGTTTCCCCAACCAGTATTTGAGCATTCCAGCGCTCAGGTAGGAGCATGCCCCTTGCACTGTGACTGTGAGAACCGAACGAGTTTCTGATGACTCCAGCCGTTGTCAAATATATTCCTCCTGAAAATCAAATGTGTCAGAAAGACTCAGGGTCAATCACTTAATATGTGATACTAAGACACTTAAATTTCCTGGGTCTCAGTTCCCCAATTTATAAATTGAGAGATTTGAACTCCCTGCCTTTTAAGACCCCTTTAAGTCAAAGTGGGAAACCTTTTTTTTCTGTCAAAGGCCATTTGGATATTTATAACCTCATTCATAGGTCACACTTGCTTGGACATTTAATTAATTTACCCCTAAAAAACTCCTAGACTTACTGAATTTCAAGGCCCACCTGTCATTACCTTGGCAATCCCAGACTAAATGATTTCAAGGGCCTTTCTATAGTCTGCAGACTGGAAATTTCCTGCTCCTGCTATAAGCTCTAAATCTATGATCTTTATCTAAAGGAAATGCTAAATTCTGGAATTTGCAATACATAACTGTTCATATTTCTATATGAGTTATTAATCTGGGGTCCATGAACTTTTTTGATATATTTTGATACAATTGGTTTCTTTTATAATTCTGTGTATTTTATTTTAATCCTTTAAAAACAATTTTGAGAATGCATCCATGGGTTTCACCAGACACTGCTAATGCACGAAAGGGTAGAGAGGCCTTGGTTTACCATTATTTAATGAGAAATATAGGCTTGAGTCCTCTAATAAGAAGATACTCTGAGGCTTCTGGATAAAGATTACCAAGGAAATATAAGTAATGTGAATGTGTGAGGAGTAACCAACTTAGCACATACACACACATACAGTCAGTGAAGTCTGACTGTTAGCAACAAGAAGGCAGGTGACTGTAGTATAATACAGGGAATCTAGTGTTGTGGGGAAAGGCTTCTTTTTAGTGGCCACCCTTTTTGGAAACAGTTAACATACAATTCTATGCATGAATTCTGTAATTATCTTCTGTAAAGCACTATGGTAGGCTCTGAAGGAAGTCAAAGTTGTCCTCAAAGAGCTTACTAACTAGTGTGGGAAGAAAACACAAATAAATTAGGCTGCATCTTAACCAGAATCAGGGCTGTCCCTGTTGCTGCTAGTTTGATGTCACTCTCGTTCTCAAATTTGCTCTAATTTCTTTTTTTTAATTTAAAGAAATGGGGGTTAAGTGACTTTCCTAAGGTCACACAGCTAGGCAATTTTTAAGTGTCTGAGGCTGGATGTGAACTCAGGTCCTCCTGACTCCAGGGCCAGTACTCTATTCACTGGGCTACCTAGCTGCCCCTTGCTCTAATTTCATAGGCAGATACTTATATATTTGCTTTTATTTTCCTTCATTGCTGGGGATTTTTCTTGCAATTGGACTATGGTGAATTTTTTTTAATCTTCATTGGAGATGTGCTAATCAGCATTGACACCATTTACCATTTACACATTTGAGCAGAAGGGGGAAAGAGTGGAAGAAGGAGAGAGAGAGAGACATGGACAGAGACAGAGAGAAAGATAGAGGCTGAGGAAGAGAGACAATGACAGAGAGCCTTCTAATTCTCTATTTTGACTCTTGGAACTAATTACACAGGGCAGAGCTCGCCCATTCTCTCAGGTCTCTTCTTGAGTCCGGAATGCCTTCTTTCCTCTAGTATCCACTCCTCCTTGACCCATCACTCTACCCTCCTTAAAAATTCATTTCATTCTTTTCAGACTAGCCTTTGACTATACCTCAAAGACCAATAGACTTTAGCTTATTACAGAGAGAAGGATAGGTATGAAAACCATAAAAGTTCCTTTCAGATAGGGTCTCTTATACATCAGTGTAAGGGACTAATAAGAACTAAGCTGGTTTTATCTGCTCTGAATGAAACCAAAAGAAGGAACTCTTCACCTCTTAACCAGGGAAAAATCCAGAAACTAAGTCCCATCACTTAGCATACCTTCTTTTTCCTCCCCATTCTAGGGCATAAAGGTAGTCAGTCCTCTTTTGATAGAGCTCGGGACTTAGAGACATAGAAGACAAAGTTGAAATCCAGTCTTAGATATTTAGTAGCTGTATGACTCTGGGGAAGTCACTTAAGCTCTACTTGCCACAGTTTCTTTAACCATAAAATGGGAATAATAATAATGATGATAATAACAATAACATCTTTTTTTATCAGATTATTGTGAGGCTGAAATAAGATTTCATATACATATATGTGCACACACATATATGGACAGCTACATGTATGTATGTGAATACATGTGAACATATGTATACAAATATATCCCCTTACTTCCATGTATAAGGCAGTCGAGGTTGAGTGACTTGCCCAGGGTAACTCAAAGTGTTTGAGTCTGGATTTGAACTCAGGTCCTCTTGACTCCACGTCCCATGCTCTATCCATTGAACTTCCTGGCTACTCATGACATTTGTAAAGAGCTTTGCAACCTTTAAACCCTAGAATAATAGCTAGGATTTCTGTAGATGGTAGATAAATATTATAATCAAATGAGATATTTTTTTTGCAGGGCAATTAGACACATTGTCTGGAACCCAAGAGTTGTTATATAAATGCTTGTTCCCTTCCCTTTCCCCTCAATGTTATTATAAATTTTATCTCTATAGATGGATGGATAGATATTAACTATGATTATTATTTTATCTGATGGTCACAGACTAAGGGAACTTGGCAGATGGGAAGAATTTGCAATCTGGAGTCAGAAGAGCTGAGTCCCATTTTATCTAATTACTGGCTAACTGTGGGGAAATCTCTCAACCTTTCTAGTCCTCAGTTTTCTAATCTGAAGAATGGGAGGGCTGGATGAAATGATCCCTTGGATCACTCCTACCTCTAAAGCTATGATTCTAATCTCTTTTAATGTGATATTAATTTAGGATTTATAGTTATTCTCTTAGTTTTTTAGATTTCTTGATGGAAGAGACCCCAAACTTCATCTAGTACAATACCTTCTTTTACAGTTGAGGAAATGAAAAAAGTGATATGCCTTATTCAAGGTTATATAAAGAACAGGTAGAAGGATTCGAATCCATTTCTTCTGAATCCGGACTCCATATCTATTCTGTTTCTCTTTTCTTTAATTTGTGCTCCTCTACACAAGCCTTTCCATATTTCTCTGAATATCTTACATTTCTTATGACATTTCAGTTTTCTATTATAGTGATCCTTCCTAGTTTCTGGGTATTCATTTTGTTATTTCAAAAATAAGTTGTTATGAATAGACAAGCACATATAGAAGTTTTCCTTCTATCTCTGTATATGCTTGACAGTTAGCGGAGTGATTCAATAGAAAGAGTTTTGAACTGGATTCAGCTTCTATCTCTGCTGTCTCTACCTTGGGGAAATATTTTTAACCGCTCTAACCCTCAGTTTCCCCATGTGGAAAATCAATAGGTTATACTAGATGTCCTTTAGATTCCCTTGGAGTTATAAATCTTTGTTCCTATTTTTGTTATATCACAAGATCGCCCTGCATTTTCTTTGACAAAGTGTTGGGAAGAAAGCATTATTGTGACTTCTAGGTACAGAGTTCTACTGCCTACCTCTCAGAAATGTCACTACATTAAAAAAAAATCCATGTGGATGACTGTATTCAGAAAATGAGCAATTAGGACTACTGTTGAGGAGATTAGAGAGACAGGGAAGGGGAGAATGATTGATAAAGAGTTTACCAAAAGAGGTGATGGGAGAAACTCGTTCATCGGCATGATTTCAAGGCGATGGCCCTGGACAAAGTATATCCTTAATAGTTATTGATGAATAGAATGGTTGAGCTGCTATTAGTGTCCTTGGAAAGATCAGGAGAATGGGAGAAGTGTTAGAGGCCTGGAAGAAGGTTGTGAATCTGCTAAAATATCCCTGGGGAAAGTCTACAATGTGCCAACTGGGTGCAATATAAATTTATGTTATTGAACCGCTACCGAGTTCTTGGTGCCATAGGGAAATCCTGATGTTGTTGTCTGATTTTCTTTTTCTTTTTTTTTAAATCAGGACCTGCTATTTCATTGCTATTCTATTCACAGGGGAAAAGCTTCTTCTATGAATGCAGACCCTAGCTTGCTCTGTAACTCAGGGAATATTAGAGAGTTGCCTGGGGTGCCAGAGCCAGGGTCCTGGAGCCAGTCTGTGGCAGAGGCAAGCTTTCACCTCAAGTGTCACTGACTCTGAAGGCAACTTTATAGCTGCTCTCTGTCTCACTATCCATTGAATGAATGAAAGAAGGGAGGAAGGAAGGAAGGAAGGAAGGAAGGAAGGAAGGAAGGAAGGGAGGGAGGGAGGAAGGAAGGAAGGAAGGAAGGAAGGAAGGAAGGAAGGAAGGAAGGAAGGAAGGAAGGGAGGGAGGGAGGAAGGAAGGAAGGAAGGAAGGAAGGAAGGAAGGAAGGAAGGACTGGAATATAAGTTGGTAAGTGTACTATACATTCTATTATGCTAATAAGGACAAAAATACAAACCAGACAGATATCCCTATCTTTAAAGGACTTGCCTTAGAATAGAATAAAATGATACGTAAGGGGAAAGGGGAGACTTGGTTTGGACTATCAAAGGAATATTGAATACAGGGTACTGGGAATTGAAATGACTGGTCCCAGGGTCACACAAAGTTTGTTATAGATAAGACTTGAACCCAGGTCATCATGACCCAGACAAACTCTCTGAAGAAACCCAAGATATGTGAGAAGGATGCAAATAATAGCAATGAAAGAAATCTAGAATTGTCACCCTTAGACCAATGGTATTAAGTTCAAATAGAAAGATTGGGGGATATAAGGATCCTTGTGATTTAATGATTTAGCTTCAAAATGTAATGTATCTATGATTTTTATATTTGTATTTATTTTATTATGCATTTGAATCTGGTTTGGTTGTACTTGGGAATGTTATGGATCACCTCTGCTGTGAGGGATGCCCCCAACTTCATGAAGGGAGCTAAGGATTTCTACCCTCAAAGAGGTTACAATCTATTGGAGTTTCAACATATGTGCAGATCAATGAATTCCAGATAACTTGGAAAGGAGAGAACAGTTAAGGGCTGCAAAGAGCACGGAAGGGGAGGTATGACTGGGTGAAGGTAAAAAGGGGAATACATAATGGATATTGGGGAGTAGTCTGTGAAAAGCTATGGAGGTAGAGATAGAATACCAAGGAACTGAGAGCAAGCCATTTTAGCTGGAATATAGAGTTCATGTAGGTGAGTGATGTGAAGTTAGGTTATCAGATGTGATGTTGAGATGAAAACCTGTATCTTCTTCTTTTCAAACCCATAAGCACAATATAAATTATTGTTGTTCTTGGTCTTATTTCTCTTGTGATTTCTAGTCCAATCTCTTTCCATTCTGATTAGTCACTGGGAGATAAAGGGATTTGAGGATGGGTATCAGTCATATGGTGATTCAAATTAAAGTGATGTTTTTTCTTGATTTCAAGAATGAAAGACTGGCTCTCCCAAATACCCCCCCTTCAGATTTAATAGTTGATCTTATTTAGGAAGCTTTTGCTATCCCTGTTTTTCCATTCCTCATAACTTCCAAAAACATGGTAAATTGTGAAATTATAATAATATTATAATGACTAAGATTAACTATTGATCATTACTTGAAGATTTGCAAATTGATTTACATATGTGATTTCATTAGATTCTATCAACAGCCCTATTATTTGGATGCTATTATTATCCAGGGAGAGGTGTGTGGGTGGAATGCACATCACAGGATGTGGACACCAAAGAGAAGATAATAATTTTAGAGCTGAACAGGAATCTTAGGGGTCTGCTACTCCAACTTCCCACTTTACAGATGGAGAGATGCCCAGAGAGTTTAAAAGTCTGGCTCAAGATTACACAGGTAGTCAACAGAAGTAGGATTTGAGTTTAGGTCCTGTCCCTCCAAGCTTAGCTTTCTTTTCTGGATCCTGTACTGTCTCCTATGATATGGTCCATCCATGCTATTGTCATCCTTTCATAAAGAGATTGCTGAAGAAACCAGTGGAGGAACATGGGTGTTGGATGAGTTGGGAAACAAGAGATTTTCCCAATGGTCTCTTGTAGAAGCTTGGATGAAAGTTGGAAGAGCATGGTCAGTTTTGATAAGGGAAGCATCTGGGAGAAAGTGTCAAAATATCAGGGCTAGCTAGAAATGGAGGAGAAAATAAAATGTGTTGTTGGCTCAAGAGCTTGGGAACCACTGTAAATTAAATCCCCTCCTTGCTCCCCCCCACTTTTTTTCTACTGTTGTTGAATAATACATCTGCAAACTGGGGATCTGCAGCTCCACTTGATTTACCAGCACCAATGCCCATTTGCTCACTCACAGAGCTGTTTGCAAGCAAATTTTGTTCCCATGCAAAACAAATGTAAATTTGGCATTAAGCAAGTGCCAATTATTTCCCAAATGAAGCAAAGGGAGGAAGCAGTGAGTTAGCAAAGAGAGGCACTGGACTGGGAAGCTGGAGATGGCGCATTCCCACTCCCAACTGCTGTTTGGGACTGTTCCATCACCCGGGAAAATGTCTAATCTGCTTAATTGGATGGGCAATTCTCTGCTGCTGATCCGGGAGAGAGAATACTGGAGGAGCTAGGGAATTTCTATTCACAATGAATGTGAGACCTTTAGGGCCATCTTCTCTGTTTGTCTTGATACCAGTTACCCAGTATGAAACTAGGAAGAACCTTCCCCCCCCCTCCATCTTTATTCACTTTGCTTGAATTTGGAGAAAAAGAGTTAGTTAGATCTGTCTGTTGTTCAGTTTTGTGCAACTTTTCTTGACTCCATTTGGGGTTTCATTGACAAAGATGCTAGAGTGGTTGCCATTTCCTTCTCCAGCTCATCTTATAGATGAAGAAACTGAAACAAAGAGAATGAAATGACTTGCCAGGGAAACACAATATTCAGTGTTAAGTGTCTGTGGTCAGATTTGAACTCACGAAGAGAAGTGTTTTATGACTCCTAACCCAACTTCCAAACCCATTACACCACATAGCTGCCCTCCACGTATACATTTAATAATTGATTAAATTTAAATCTAATTTAATTATTTATTTGTGTTAATCAGATGAGAGTTCACTGGTTTATAGAACTCTCTATGAAGGTATTCCTTCTACCAAAGCAGGTTGACACCTGTCCTTGGGGTGTCAGGGAATCGCCAGCATCAATGAGAGGTCGTGACTTGATCAGGGTCAAAAAGTTAGGGTCAGAGACAAGACTTGAATTCTGTTTCCAAGATGGGTCCTTTATCTACTATACCACAATGCCTGGTTATTTGTGTTCATTGGATTCTATTAATCCACTGTAATGCTGTTGTAGCGTCATGGTTTCAATGTGACACTGGCATCTGTCAATAGATAACAAGTCCTTCCAATTGGTAAAAGATGTATGAACAGCCCTGACAACAGACTTCCTTTCTGGATTCTGAATTTAGTGAAAGAAATTCATTGTAGGGTATTTATGTTTTTGTCCACAGAAACAGAAGTTTTTCTACTAAAATGTAGAAGAAACACTGGGTAATTGAATCATAGATCTAGAACTGTGTTTAGTTTATTTATACACAGTTCCTTGCATGTAGTTGAGGACAGAGTCTCTCTTTTGCCTTTCTTTTTTTCCCCAATACTTAGTACAATGTCTGGTTCAAGGTAGGTCCTTAATTAATGCCAACTATTTTAATGATTGTTGACTAAATGACTGGAAGGCACTTAGTGACCCAAAAGTTCAATTTTCCTCTTTTTTTCAGCTGAGGAAATTGAGAACTAGAAGGAATCGCCCGTGGTCATACCCTAGTTTCCTAAAAATCTTGGTTCAAATACTATACTTGGTTCAAATACAATACTTCCACAAGAGGGCTTTCATTTTCCCCAGTATAAAGCACTGCTAATTATTTTCTATGTGCAAATCACAATGATAGGGAAAGTAGACACAGTTCCTGACCTAGGAACTTGGAGTGTGCTTGAGGAGATAAAACATGTTCACAAAAAACTATATCTCAAGGGTGTGGAAGCATCTTTGGATAATAAAATCATAGAATTGGAACTGGAAGAGACCTCAAAGCCTAGTCCATGGAAGGAAGAAGAGGCCATAAGGAGTTAAGTGGTCTGACCAAGGTAATTTCTTTTTTTAGGTTTTTGCAAGGCAAACAGGGTTAAGTGGCTTGCCCAAGGCCACACAGCTAGGTAATTATTAAGTGTCTGAGACCGGATTTGAACTCAGGTACTTCTGACTCCAGGGCCGGTGCTTTATCCACTACACCTAGCCACCCCTATAACCAAGGTAATTTCATACATTGAGAGTTATTGGGCAGAAAGAAGTAGGGTGGGAGAATAAGTATAAAGCAGCCCTTAGAAGACAGAAGACCTAGAACTGAGTTCTGTCTCAAACCCATCCTGGTTGGTTGATCCTGGGTGAGTGACTTCACCTGTTGGTGTCCCAAGCAGAAAAATTTGATGATCATCTTTGGCTTCCATCCTGAGAGTTCTCTATGCTGATGAAATTATCTATTTGAGGCAACTGGGCAGATAATCAGTTGGTACTAATTGCAAATATGAATTATAGAGATAATTTAAAATAAACCCTAATGTATAGAGTTAGAATCTGAACCTAGATCCCTTGATCTCAAATCCTATACTCCATCTACTCTACCACATTGACTCTCTTGATAACTTTCCATGAGTCCCACAGAGTAGATTCATTGCCACAAGCCTGTAAGACAGGTAAAACAAGAATTCTCAACAGCCTCCATGTTGTGATCCAGAAACCATGCCATGGAGTAGCAAGCAGTGAGCATGTAGGAGGGAGGGAAGTGGGGTTTAAATCTGAGTCCTCTGGAACCCAGACCCAGTGCTCTTTTTTATACTAGCAATTTCTTTGGGTGTCAATAGTACCCATAGTAATGAAATCACAAATCCTTAGAGAATTAAATAATGATTATTGTTCATCATTAGTGATAATAGGTTCAGTTATGGCATTCAAATAGCAAATAAAGTTGCTCATCATTAATAAAGATTAATTTTAATAATAATAGCAAAAATAGATCCAGATCTGGTTTCAAATAAATAATTTAAAGTCAAAGTATTATTATTGCTAATGCTTATTATTAATTGTAACAATAGCCTCATATCTGGGACTATAGGTCATGATTTAGTGGAGACTGAAGAGAAATCTGAAGAGTGAACTAAAGCTTGGCTGAAGCCTGGGACCAACATAATGTAGGCGAATGAGACAATCTCTAATGAAGAATGACTAACAATAGTAATAAAACCTAAGTACTCCATGGCATAGTTTCTGGATCACAACATGGAGGCTGTTGAGGATCCTTGTTTTACCTGCCTTACAGGCTTGCGGCAGTGAATCTACCCTGTGGGACTTAAAACACCATAGATACGTGGAATGTTATCAAGAGAGTCAATGTGGTAGAGTAGATAGAGTACAGGATTTGAGATCAAGAGATCTAGGTTCAAATTCTGACTTTATACATTAAGATTTATTTAAATGATCTCTATAATTCATATTTTCAATGAGTATATCATCTGCCCAATTGTCTCAGATATGTAATTTCATCATGGGCATCAATGATGATGAACAATTCCTCTGCTTGGGACACCAACAGATTAAGCAACTCATCCAGGGTGAAACAACCAGAATAGGTTTGAGACAGAACTCAACTCTAGGTCTTCTCTCTTCTAAGGATTGCTTTATATTTATTCTCCCACCCTGCTTCTCTCTCTGCCCAATTACTCTCAATGTATGAAATTTTCCAGCCTAATGATCTCCCATCGCCAACACCCCAAGTTGCCCTCTTGCTGCCTCCTCCTGCTAACACTTGTTGCTCGTCCATCTTTCTCCTGCCATGTTGCCCTGGCATGGAAAAGAATATTTAATCTGTTCCATTCGTGGACACTCACTGCTGCTGATCAGTGACACGGTACATGCCATTTGCCTTCTGCCAGGCACCAGCTGCTACCTTCCTGGGCAAATGAGAGCTTGCAAATTCTTGGCTGAGGTTTCAGCTCTTCCATAGCACCAGCCTCGCAGCCTGTTATCTCCATTTCCCTCCTGCCTGTACGCCCATGCATGGTAATATGCATGTTGTGTCTATTAGCTTTTGGGAATCTCAGTTTTCTAATGAGTGCCTCCTTCCTTGACTTTGGCCAAATGCTGGTCCCATTGAAATCAATATGCTCTGTTTGAGATTGGATCCATGATGCACCAAATTGAACCCTGACATCATCTGGAATGGTCACCGATAAGAGTGCCCAAGTTTACCCTTGTCAAGCTTTATGAAGTTCCCAAATGGTTTTGTGGACTGCTTGCCCATTTAGATTGACTTTCTTAACATTTTGAACTCATAACTTAAATTTTTATGGTCATAAAGGGATATGACACAGTATTTAGAGTGCTGAACTTGGAGTTAGAAAAATAAATGTTTTTATTTATTGTAAACTAAAAAGGGAAAAGAGAAGAGGAGGAAGAGGATGAGAAGAATCATTTATCAAGGATGTAATATGTACCAGCTAATGTTTTATAAATATTATCTCATTTGACCTTCACAACAAACCTGGGAAGTAGGTGCTATTATGATGCTTATTTTATAGTTGAGAAAACTAAGGCAGACAGGGAGAAAAAATAAATAAATAAATAAATAAATATATATATATATTTATATATGTGTATACATATATAAAGAAAGTATATATAAATATGTACATATATGAAACATACAAAATACCTATTAAAGGCACACAAGTGACCAAAATTATTTTAGCTATTACCAAAAGCTCTTTATTCTTTCTAAACTAACAAATGAAAAATGTCCCCGCTACAAATATAAACCCCAAACTATCTTTGAGGGTTTAACCAATAGATTATACTGTAACTGGAATATCCTTGTAGACAGAATGGTTGCTCACAAACTCCAAGATATAGCATTGATCAATAAATAATTAAGGTGAGGGAAGCTAGGTGGCACAGTGGATAGAGCACCAGCCCTGGAGTCAGGAGGACCTGAGTTCAAATTTGACCTCAGACACTTAGTAATTACCTAGCTGTGTGGCCTTGGGCAAGTCACTTAACCCCATTGCCTTGCAAAACAAAAACAAAAAAATAATTAAGAAGACCCTGGGATTAGAGTTAGGAAGACTAGAGTTCAAATCCAGCATCTTACACTTATGACTTGTATGATCCTGGGAAAGTCACTCAAACTCTGTTTTCCCTCAGTTCCTTCTTCTGAAAAATGAAGATTGTAATATTATCTCCCTCATAGGGTTGTTGCAAAAATCAAGTGAAATTATATTATACAAAGTGCTTGCCCCACCTTAAAACACTATATAAATGTTAACTATTATTATTATTAATATCATACCAGTCATCATCTCCAAACTCCATGAAATGAAAAGCTCTTAATTTATAATTTTGTTGAAAATTATATAAGGCACATATTTCTGCATCATCCTTTTTGCTACGAGGGTTTTAAATGAGGGTAAAGACAATAAGGTAATATTCCAGGACTTGTATTAAACTGCAGAAATCAACCATTTTATCCACCTGGGCAACCGTATCCTAACAATTTAATATGGAAAAAAACAATAATAGAAAAATTGATTTATTTTAAGTCAGTATATTATCTGAGCTCGACATAAAACCTAGAGGAGTAGAGTGAAACGTAAAGGTGATGATGACAGTGATGATGATGTAAAAGATTCATGGTCCAATTCTTTTGAATGGGGCCACTTCCAGTAAATGGACTCACTTCTGTCCTTTTATGAACCAGTTTCAATTCTATGAAAGTGTGACCCCAATGAGGATCATTTTTCATGAATCCTGATGAAAATATATTAAAGTTTAGAATTGGCTTCTGTCTAGAGATCTCAAAAACAATTAATAAGACTTCTTCAGATATACAGTAAATTAGATTTAGGGTAGTTTTTATTTTCTCAGCACAATATAAATGTTTAAGATACAAAAGGTATGACACCACACATTGACAAATACTCAAAAATGATAGTTACCTATCAATCATATATTTTGGGGAGGCTGATCATGAAAACATTATAACATGAAGCACATTGGGAGTTCTGCAAAAGAAACACTTCATCTTTACATTGACTTTGCACTGTCTGGGCAGTTCATTCAAAGTCTGTGACCAGGCCTTATCTTTCAGGTCAGGATCATTTTCTCTTCTGAAAAGTTTTTTTTTTTTTCCAAGATCATCTGGATGGTCAACCAGTATTTATACATTTGCTGCCTAATATATGCAGCTTCCTCTCTCTCTCTCTCTCTCTCTCTCTCTCTCAGACAGAGACAGAGAAAAAGAGCCAGAGCCATAGAGAGATAGATACAGAGACAAAACAAAAGAGAGAGGAGAGAAGAGAGGCAGAGACTGAGAGGGAAGGGGGGAGGAGGAGGAGAAAAGTATGAAGTCAAGGAAAAAAGGAAAAAAGGAGGAAGGATGAAAGAAAGAAAAAAGAGAGAGGCAAAGGAAGGAAATAAAGAAGGAAAGAAATAAGGGAGAAAAAAAGAAATTAAAGTAGAAAGGAAAGGAGGAAAAAATCAAAGAAAGAAGGATGGAAAGAAAGAAACAAAAATTTCATGGTTTTTGATCAAGGCTATTGGGTGTGTGAATGGAAGAGCCTTTCTGACTACCAGATTGCTTTGAGTACAGCTACATCCTACTGCTGGAAATCCAGTTCAGATCCTTGGAACGGGGCATTCAGAGCTCTCCTTAAAACTCAGCCCTGTCCATCAAACCACAGAATGTTAGAACTGGAAGCAATGCTACAAATAAATGTTTGACTTTTTTATTTTTTGCAGTTGAGGGATTTGCTCAATCTCAGAAAAGTCAAAGTTCAGAACCCAGGTCTTTTAACAAAATATAGCCCAAGTTCAATCCTCTTTGCACTGTTGCATTTGACCATCTATATCCCATGAAGTTCTCCTGCTCTTATAACATACTTCCTGGAACTTTCCCCTGCCTCTCCTTCCACCCCATCTGCCTATTATTGTGAGTTCAAATTTGTTATACAAAGACAGAGAAGTTGAACAAGTTTGATTTTGTGAACCAATACTGACCAATGGGACAAAATTCAGTAATTATTATGTTTTTTTAAAAAACTGTCTCAGTGCAAATGAACTTGGCCTAGTTACCATCATGAGTTCTAAAACTTTTTTTAACACTCAGCAAAGAGGCACTTAAACTCCTTGATCAGGCCACAGAAAATATTATTTGAGTTTGCGACATTACAAAGTCTTCTTTTGGAGTAGATCAGAGAATGGGTTAAACAAGATGACAGAGGCTGACGTGTCTAGGACTAATTTTTCAACAGTTGTCTTGATTAATGAGGTCTTTCATTTGCATAGTCTCTATGAATATGGGGTGGGGGGAGAAGCTGATTTCTTCTTACAGTCAACTTTCAAAGGCACTGACTCCTCATTATGAGTAATCACATACCACTTGGCATGAAGGGCAAACTTGAAATAACGCTATCTTCAGTCTTTCAAATCCCCAGTATTCAAGTGGTAAGTAAAATATTCTTTTATTTTTAAATAAAAAGCTAATGCTATGATCTCACTTCTCCAATTTCCCAGTCTGGAAAAGTGAAGTTTTCTTTTTGTGTCTTTTGGTTTATGAATATTCCTTTTCGGTTTATTTATTTTTTAAATGTATTGATTTGTAATTTCATCAGAATAGGAAACTCCTAGTAAGAAAACTGATGCAACCCAGTAATTCTTTTGTCACTTAGAGTCCTAGAGAATCATTCAAGAGCACTCAGAGGTTAATCTGTCCATGGTCAAACAGTCAATGTCTATATTATGGTCATTCTTATTGACTTCAGTATTGTCCCTCTGTCTCCTATGTCAGGCCATTTTCCTTGTAATCATAGAGTCTGTGAACATTTAAGAGGATTTTATTTTATTATTCTCTGCTCAGTCATAAAAATCAACTTTTTGTTATTCATTTGTCTGTCCAAGATCATGTTCATTGCTTCCATGACACTGTCTACCCATCTCATCCTTTGCTATGTATGACCTTCTTCTTTTGTCTTCAAACTTTCCATCATCAGAACCTTTTCTAACGAGTCCTGTCATCTTTTTTTGTGACCAAAGTTCTATTTTGTATTTTTTTCTGTATCATGGAACTATAGAATTTCAGAGCTAAAAATGACCTCATGTGGATTTAGTCTAACCAATGATGGAGATAGGAATTCTGTGTAATGCTAGTGAGACTGTAAACCCCTTTAGGTAACAAATTAGATTTTATATTATCTGATTGTCATTCATTGTTGATATTGGAGTTTTGGAGGAAATGGGACAAGCAAAGCTTGTTGGAGAAGCACAGATTGGTGGTGGTGGGGCTTGGAATGAAATTCTTATCCGTGGATGAGAAGAAAAGGAGAGTAAGCATAATCCAAACAATGAGACCAGGTCAGGCTACATAGACTGGCAGAAAAAATGAAGGAAACCTATTTCTCATCTTGGTAGAAAAGGTCGGACACTATGGATGCTGGATGTTGCATCTACTATGAGTTGCATTTGCTTTATCTGCTGATTTGTTTCTTTTTTCCAATTACAAGGGTCATTTCAAAGGGATAGAGCAGACAGGACATTAATGTGAGGTTTAATTGTAAAAAGGCATGAATGAAACTTCTTAGCTGTGGAGAAAAGTCAGAGGGTTTAAATGAATGGATGCTATAGTTGTCAATCAGAGAATTCAGAGCCAAGGGAATCCACAGGATAGGAAAACTGAAATCCAAAATGCAGACATTGCCAAGAAATTGATATTGGGCTTGACTCAACAAAGCTCTGTTATGTTGCCCTGGAAAGGACGGTGACTTTGGAATAGGAACGAACCAGTGCCATATACCACTCTGTCACTGACTTCCTTTGAGTCTACAGGCAAGACACTTAAGCTTCCTCAGTTTCCTCATCTGTAAAGCGAATAGCTGATCTTGTAGGTCCTCTCTAAGTCTTGGTCACTTGGAAATCCCAGTTTTGGTGCTTACTACCAATCCAATCATTCATCAACCAAAAGCATTTATTACACACCAATTATATTTCAGGCATTGTCAACACACATACAAAAATAGAAGCAATCCCTATTTTCAAAGAGTTTAAAAGGCAAGGCACTTGATTTTTCTCAACTTTTTCTTCACCTAGTAAAATTAGGAATATTGGTTTTATCTCTAAAGTTTCTTCTAACTATAAATCTTAAGCTGTCAAAACTTAGTTCCTTTTTAAAAATCGCTTGGGTTTATGTGCTTAAATGGCTAGTGTCATCCCCTCTGTGTCATTACTAAAGAGTCTCTTTGGGGTGGCTAGGTGGCACCATGGATAGAGCACTGGCCCTGGAGTCAGGAGTACCTGAGTTCAAATCTGGCCTCAGATACTTAATCATTACCTAGCTGTGTGACCTTGGGCAAGCCACTTAACCCCATTGCCTTGCAAAAATCCTAAAAAGAAAAAGTCTCTTCACATCCTTTTCTGATCCAAGCCCTGCCCTCTCTCAATCATATGCCCACACAAAACACTTTCCTCACTAATTGCATTACACAGTTGTAGGTATTAAATAAATACAGGCATTGAAACTGGATCAGGCAGAAAGTTTATGATACATCCACATTAAAAAATCATGTATTCATATTAGGAAGTGGTATTATCATATGACTAGAGTGAAATGGGCATCAGTCCAGTGGAGATCATTACTCTCAGTTGAATCCAATTTTCTTCAATAGAAGGCAAGCTTCCTGGGGGTAAAAGCTAGTTGATAAATCCTTATTATAGAAATTAAATTGAATTAAAATAGAATAATGACTTCATGTGCCAATTTAAAAATCTATCAAAAAAAAACCCATGGCTTTGGATTTATTAACATTTGGTAGATACTGACAATATGCTTAGCACAGAACAGGCATCAAATGACATGGACTTTCTCCTAGAAGTTTGCCATCTAGATCCAAACAAACAGAAAATACACCATCTGAGAAATTCGACACCATATGCAATGTGCTAGGACAAATTGATATTTGACATTTTTAAAAAGAGAACCATTTATCTACTTATTTTCATTACTTTTCTTTCTATTTCATCTTCCTCTTCCTTCTTTTTTCCTTTTTTAATTTTTATTCTCCTCTTCTTCCTTTTTCCTTATTTACCTTCTCATCCTCATTTTTCTAAGCTCCTTTTCTTCTTTTTCTTCACCCTTCCTCCTCCTCCTCTTCCTCCTCTTCTCCCTTTTCTTCCTTTTCCTTCTCTTCCTTCTTTTTCTTCCTTTATTATCTTCTTTTTCCTCTGTGTACTTCCTTTTCTTTTCCATTTCTTCCCTTCTTCCTCTTTCCCCACATCCTCCTCCTCTTCTTCTTCCCTGCCCTTTTCCTAATCCTCTCCCAACCCTCTCTTCTGTCTTTTTCCTCTCTTCTTTCTCCTTTTAGATCTCCTCTTATTCATTATTGTTTTTCCCTCCACACGCTTCCTTTTATTTGCCTTCTCCCACTCAAATATGAAGACCTAGGTTCACATCCCTCTTCTGACACTATCTAGGTGAGCATGGGCACAATTAATTTTTCTAGAATGAGGGGTTGGACCCCATAGTCACTTCCATATCTAAATCTATAATCAGTATCTTCTTTCTGACCAAAAGTTTGGATGTGCTCAGATACTAGGTCTACCACTAAGTGGCTTTGGCTAAATCACTTCACTTCAGGTTCCCCCCACCGCCACCCCTTCCCACTGCTTTTTATGTGTAAAATGAGTAGGAGTAGACTTATTCAACCTGTAACACAGGGTGGTTGGGAAGAAACTGCTTTAAACCATTTGAATTACAGTCTTCCAGATTATTTTCTCAAATCTTGGCTTTGATTATTGTTAGAAAAGCTGATTCTAAATGCCTTTCTGTGATCCATACGGCAAGGTAGCATTGTGGATGGAGTGCTGAACCTGAAAGTCAGGAAGGACTCATTTTCCTGAGTTCAAATGTGACCTTAGATAGCTTAGTAATTGTGTGACCCTGGGCAAGTCACTTGGCCCCATTTGTCTCAGTTTCCTTATTTGTCAAATTATCTGGAGAAGGAAATGTCAAACCACTCCAGTATCTTTGCCAAGGAAACCTCTAGGTGGCACAGTGGATAGAGCCACCAGCCCTGGAGTCAGGAGGACCTGAATTCAAATCCTGTCCCAGATACTTAATAATTGCCTAGCCGTGGGACCCTGGACGAGTAACTTAAGCCCATTACCTTAAATAAATAATTTTTTAAAAAAGAGTTAGAGATAAGTGAAAATGATTGAAAAAAATAACAAAAATTCAGGCATCAGCTTTTCAAACTGTAATTCATGCCAAATACCCCACTGTGAAATCTAATATTTTGTTTCAGGGGATAAATTTTATTTAAAATTTTTGCTTTTTTTTTTTACAGAAAGTTGCAAAACACAAGAAGTGTGGACTTTTAAGGTATTTTTTCCAAGAGTCAAATTGAAAAAAATAAGCAAATCACAAGATAAGCCTATGTGAGATGCACAACTTAGAGGTCAACAATGACCTCTTCCTTAAGAATAACAGCTTTCATTATGGTGACTTGGTTTCTTGGCAATGTTTACAGTTCTGCCTATAGGCTTAGGTCCAGTACCCAGGCCCACTGTTGGCCTTTATGAATAATGGTGTGCAAGAGATAGGAGGCAGAGAAATGTTCCACCTAATTTAGTGCTATATGTCCCAGCAAGCAGCCCAGCTAATTTTCATTCCTCTTTTGTATTTGCTTTAGAGTAATTTGATTTGCAGAATTTCATGAATGAATGGTTATTTTATTAATCAATCATAACACACCTCAGCAAGGCAAGTCCATTTAGAAGCAATCCCTAGTCCCATGTTTTCAATTCAGCTGAGATTAACTGTGGGTAGAAAGTAAAGTCATCTCTTTGGAGATAGCTAGGAAACAGATTTCTGGAAAAAATTGGGATTGTTTCATGCCATCTGTCCTTGTACCAGTCTTTGTTTTAAGTTATCCGCCATCTACCAGAGTGGTCAGCAATGGTAAGTAATGCATTGGTGTATATTGGTAATGGTGCTAGAGAATAAAGATGAATAGATAATTAGACACATGCCAGAGAGAAATGATAGATGGTAAATAGAGCATTGTTGAACACTTACTATTGCCAAGATCAGGACAGAAGTCAAATTGATCAGGACAGTCCCTGGCCTTTATCCAATGGATAGAGCATTGGACTTGCATATAAGGAAGATCAACATTCAAATCCTATTTTAGATACCTACTAGCTTTATAACAGCTGGTCAAATTACTTGGGCCTCTGTGGAATGGGAATAATAATAGCACCTATTCCATAGGGACATTATGAGGATTAAATGAGTTAAGATATAAAATACTTTGCAAAAAATAAAGCATTAAACTATAACATTATCGTGATTACATTATTATTAGCAGTAGCAGTGGTTAGTCTTGGAGTTCTTGCTATGGAAGTGGGTTGAGGATATGGATCAATTGTGTTTAGAAGTTGTAAGCTGAAGAAAGGGTAAAGCCAGTTGGGTATCGTCACATAGGCTGGTGAGTACTTCAAATACAGGGGATGATAGGGTCACCTAAGAGGTGTGAATGTGTGTGTGTGTGTGTGTGTGTGTGTGTGTGTGTGTGTGTGATTATCCCTAAATAGGAAAGATGACGCACAAAGGAGAGAGAATAATGGATAGCTAGTTGAAAGGAGGAAATAGAGAATGTTGTAAATGGCATGAAGGTCTGGACCGTGGCGAGAGTAAATGAAGTCTCATCTCCTAGAGATGGGTTATTCTCTCAGTTTTCAGGGGTACAGGGATGGCAGAGAGTGAGTGGAAGGGGGACCAGCATTTATTAAAGCCCTACTATGTATCTGTCTATAAGTTAAGCATTTTATAAACATCTCAATTGATTATCACAAAACCCCGAAAGGCAGATATTATTATGATCCCCATTTTAGAGTTGAAGAAACTGAGGCAGACAGAGGTTAAATAACTTGCACAGGCCATATGATGAATAAGTCTCCGAGTCTGGATTTAAAATCAGCTCTTCCTCTGCCTGCTTAGCTGCCTATCATGAGGAGCTAGCCAAGGGGAAGCATGCGAACATGAAAAGCATTCTGGATCTTGAGTCAGAGGACCTAGATTTGGACCTTGACTCTGTCATTTACAATCTATGAGACTGGGCAAAAATTTCACCCCCCTGAACCTCTATTTCCTCATCTACTGAGTAAGCAGGGAACCTCTCTACATTTTTTGTTCCATGTAAAATGAGGATTATCATGTATCCTCCCAAGTCCCTTCTAATTTTATCAATCCTTGATTCTCTCAGGCTCAACTGGTCTTCTTCTCTTTTTTCATGAATGTATGAAAAAAACTCATTACTTACTAGGGACAAACACTATACTAAGAATTGGTGAAATTCACCATGATTTATATGAATATATATTTAACATAGTTATACTTGTATTACCTATATTAGATTGCTTCCAGTCAAGAGGAGGGGAAAAGAGAGGAAGAAAAATGTGAACCTCAAAACCTTTCAAAAAATGATTGTTGAAAACAATCTTTGCATGTTATAGTAAAAATAAATAAATAAAATATTTTAAAAAAGAATTGGTGAAATATATAGACAAATCCTTTTCTCTAGGAGTTCACATCTGGATAGACAGAGGCACCCCATATAAAAGGATTCCAATGCAGGACCAATGAAAAGGTTCTATCCGGCTTAGCTTGTAGCATCTTCTTCCTCCAATTTTATAGGATCTTAGTGTTGGAGTTGACATCAGATTATCTGGGTTCCAGTTTTGCCTCCAATATTCATTGTGTGGCTTTGAACAAAGGACTTAACATTCAGAGACCTTAGTTTTCTCATCTGTAAAATGAGGGGGGGTTGTGTTAAATGACCTTTGAAGTTCTTTTGAGCTCCAGATGTAGTATCCCATCACCTCTCTGAACCTCAGTGTCCCCATCTGTAAAAGCAAGATTTGGACTAGATTCTTCTGAGGTACCTTCCAATTTTAAGTCTACAATCTCTTCCAAGACATTTTCTCCTTTTAAATTTGCATGTTCTAGTCACGGGCTTCTTTTTATTTTTAAATCACAGTTTGAGATAATCCAAAGGGGAGGGAATTTGCTTGGAAGGCAAACAAAGATCCAGACACAAAGTTAGATCTGAAGTTGGAAGCAAGTGATTATATGCCATATAGCCCAAGTATTGGGAAATGTAATTAACTGTTTTCTTCAGAAAAACAAAATTAATTAGAGAACTGAAAGCTTCCCTAACCACAGGGTTCAAGAAACTAATTATCAAAAGAAAACAAAACATTATATTAATGTTAATGATACCCATTTAACGTAGGTATCCTTTTAAAATGACACGCACTGTAATTACACTAATTAAAACTAGTGTCAGGTTTCTTTCTGAATTTTATTGCCCTCCTTAGCTGAAACTTTCTCTTTCTTTGTGTATGTTTATTAACTATTATTTCCACCTGGTTTGAGAGAAGGGTTAGCTTCCCTTTGTATCATGAGGGCTGTAAGTCTGCATTGAACCATAGGTGGTGGGGTAGAATAAGTAACTCGGAAACAGTGAAGAAGGAAGGGAAAGGAGGAAAAGGCCTGAAGTGGTCACCAGGTGGGGCAAGAAGAAGAAGAAGAGGGAAGGAACCAGGATAGATTTTGCTTTAAAATGCCACAGCAAAGAAGGCAAAGAAAGAGAAGTCTCTAGAGAGAATCTCCACATGAGCTCCCAAAACTGGAGGTTCAGTATGTCAGCTATGGTCCAATGAAAATAAACAGGGAGCTGGGTTGGAGAGAGAGAGAGAGAGAGAGAGAGAGAGAGAGAGAGAGAGAGAGAGAGAGATAAACAGAGAAAGAGAAATAGAAACACAGAGACATGCAGAGAGACAAAGAGACACAGAAGAGACAGAGACACAGAGAGATAGAGAACAGAGAAGGAGCAAAGGAACAACAATAAAGAGGAGTAGGAACAGGAGGAAAGGGGAGGAAGAATAGGAAAAGGAAAGAAAAGAAAAGGAGAAAGGACAGACAGAGAAATGGAAAAGGAGAAGAAATGGGAGGAGGAAAAATAAGAGATATTAGGATAAAAGAGATGAGAAGAATGAAAAAAGAAAAGGAAAGAAATGGAGCATAAAGGAGATAGAGAAGGGAGAGAATGGAAAGGAATAAAGGTAAGAGTAGGAGGAAAAGGAGATGGGAGGAGAGGAGCATTGAAAAGGGAAGGGAATAAGGTAAAAGGGAAAGTGAAGGAGGAGGATGAAATGCAGGGGTAACTATTGTGTATATATTTGATTTGAACATTTCTGCTGTTTATCTCCTTTTAGAGGTATATTCCCCTGCATTATCCTGTGCCTGTATTCAGGAAGTCATTTTCATTACACTTGGGAAATCAGGCATAAATTTCCTCAGGTATCCCATGTGTGGTTATGAAGCAAGAAAAGGCGACAGAGTTATTTAACACATAATATATGTTCATAGATATCTTCATCTGCCATCACACCTATATCAGATATGTGTGCACATATTCATACATGTGTAAACAAATAGATGTATGTACATGAGTGTGTTTATGTGTTCTCTTCTCCAAAGGAAAAGAAGTCCTTGAGATAGGGCTGTGACATTCCAAGCACAATATACATACTGGATTTATGCTATCAAGAAATTATACTTTTCTATAAATTGACTTGGTATCAGGACATCATAGATTAGATTTAACTTTAATTTAATTCAATCAAGCCCCCTGATTTTCCAGAGGAGAGGACTGAGAACCAGGTCAGGTCAGGGTATTGACTTAACTAGTACGTTATAGAACCAGGATATGACTCAAACTCTAAATTCAGTGTTCTATCTTTTGCACAATATGAGATTACATAGCAATCTGGCCATGAGGAAAGGGCCATTCAGGAAAGGGTCATTTTTATTTTTACTATAATCTCAAACATATGAATCAACCCTTTAAGCCCATGGAAAGTTTTTAGAGTGGCTCAAAAACGATATGACATCTGGTCTGAAATTACACAGGTAATAAGATTTCATAGTAACCCCAATTGCAATTTCTGGGAAAGAGTGATATTTTAAAATGACGTTTTTGCTGATGACTAGGGAGCCAGATCATTTGCCGTCTTGTTGTCTTTCAGTCATGGCCTGTTTGCTTCAGTGTCCTCATCTGTAAAATGAGCTGGAGAAGGAAGTGGCCACCCATTCCGGTATCTCTGCCAGGAATAACCCAAATGGCGCATAAAGAGTTGGGTACAACTGAAAACCACTGAACCACAACATTAAGAGTGGAAAGAGGTCTTGTTAGAAAGAATCTAACTGTTGAGCAATAATGAATGAATGAATGATTATAATCAATTAAGTCAAATCAACCAGCATCTATTAAGTGTGGCCGACATGTGCTAAGTGGGAATACACTGAGTATACAAATTCAAGCAGAAAGATAGCCCTGCCCTCAAAGAGCTTACATTCTAATGGGAAGAAAATAATACATAGAAAAAGACTGCAAGTAGAAGGGAGTAGGAGAAAAGAGAGGAAGGTACCTAGTGCTGAGTAGCATGAGAGAGAAAGTCCAGAGTCTAAAGTGCAACCTGGAAAGGAATGAAGACATTCTCTTTAAAATGGAAGTTGTTGGGGCGGCTAGGTGGCGTAGTGGATAAAGCACTGGCCTTGGAGTCAGGAGTACCTGGGTTCAAATCTGGTCTCAGACACTTAATAATGACCTAGCTGTGTGGCCTTGGGGAAGCCACTTAACACCATCTGCCTTGCCAAAAAAAAAAAAAAAACAAAACAAAACTAAAAAAAATAAAAAAGAAATAAAATGGAAGTTGTTGGAGGACTGATAGTTTTCCTTCATAATCAAAGAAGTTCATGATATCAATAGAATGATGACATAATTTGTACATTGTGTTGATTAAAATGAAAGGAATCTTGTGCAAAGACAGCCTTCTCACTGACTTCCAGAACCATCTTCACCCAAGGTCCTGATATAATAGGAAATAGGATTTGTGGTGATGGCCTGGATACAATGGGAGGCCTTGACCTTTGGAATGTAGGCCTTTGCCATGTCATTGAAGTGACACAGCATTACAGTGATCATGGGCACAAGGTCGGTATAGCAATTTTATGGTGACAAACTTCCAACACTATGGCGAAACTAACCTGTCTTTTGATGTTTAATTGTCAATATGGTCATATTATGGTGATAGTCGTTTTTTTTTTAGGTTTTTTTTTTTTTTGCAAGGCAATGGGGTTAAGTGGCTTGCCCAAGGCCACACAACTAGCTCATTATTAAGTGTCTGAGACCAGATTTGAACCCAGGTATTCCTGACTCCAGGGCCGGTGCTTTATCCACTATGCCACCCAGCCTCCCGGTGATAGTCTTTTAATAGTAGAAACCAGTGAATCAGAGGGAGAAGTCCTAGGACAGAGGAAGCAATATGCTGGTAAATATTTAACAACCTGCTCTCAGGGAAAAAAAGAAATATGAACAGGGTTCACTTTTAAGATGAATTTCCATTATTAACATTCCATTACTTTTTCAAGTCAGGATAATTCAACATAACAGTAAATCAAGCCTTTTTTTGTAGCACTAGACTTTTTTCTGAGATGTAAATGCTCCCTCTGAAAATTTAACAATTAACTGATTTTTGAGAGCCCCTTTTACCTGGATCCAACACACTCCTAGGTAGAGGGTATTTTTAATAGATAAAGTCCAGAAGCCTACACTGGAAGGAGATTTCGTTGTCATGGTAGAGAAAACCTACAGTTTTATGAACATATTACTAGTCTACTCCTCCCTAACTGAAGTAGTGTCTTCCATGTCAGGAATAATATTGTTATTATTATGAGTCAGTTACAGTTGAAAATAACATTAATGATAATAATTGATTGAATAAATTATAGTTGATAATGTTTTTGATAATAGATGGAATCCATTTTATTGATAATAATGGATTGAATAAATTATAATCAAGATAAACTCCAATGATATAACTCCTATTATGTGCCAGATGGCAGTCAAGGAGTACAATGGACAGATCAGGGGACCTGGAGTTAGGAAGACTCGTCTTCCTGAGTTCAAAGCCAGCCTCAGGCACTTCCTAGCTGTGTGACCCTGTGTAACCCATATTGCTTCAGTTTTCTCATCTATAAAATGAGCTGGAGAAGGAAACGGCAAATCATTCCAGTATCTTTGCCAATAGGGTTACAAGGAGCTGGACAAAACTAAAGATGACCGAACAACAATGCACCAGACAATATAGTTAGAACTTTAAAATTATCTCATTTGCTCTTCACATTTGATTAGAACCACATTTATAGCCACAGTTTATAGAGAAGGAAACTAAGGCAAACAGGTTAAGTGACTTGCTCAGGGTCACAGGGCTAGTCAGTGTGTGAGGCTAAATTTGAAGTCAGAGCTTCCTGACTCCAGATCTGTTTTTCTATAAACTGTGCCATGCAAGTAGCTAAGAGTTTAGTATTCAGGTGTCACTGGGACATTTGCAACAAGGATACTCATTAGCTAGTCTACATTTCCTCTCCAATGAGTACAGTCCAATTGGCACCAAGTGGGTTTCTTTATTTTGGTTTTCTCTCCCTCTGTGGGTGACTTCTACCTTGGGCGATGTGTCTGCCACTATTGTTATTGTCACTAAAACTGCTCCAGTAGTCACTACCCCACAGTTCCGATGCCTTGGAAGGGGGGAGGATGCCAGCTGCAATGTCTCACAAGGCACCATATCAAAGTAGAGAAGAAATAAACAGGAGGGGGGCCCATCCCAGACACTGGCTTGCCTCTGGGTCCATGAGCTAATGTCTTTTGACTTGGTAGGAAGAAAAGTATCCCCTGATCCATCCTCATTCAAAAGTCAGAAAATCAGACTTATAACTTGAAACTGAAAGTAAGAAGAGACTTGAAGGGGTGGGAGACTGTTTTTTTTTTTTTTTTTTTTTTTTTTTTTTGGTATGCCCACAGAGCTCTGGCTTAGCTGCCAATTAAATGAGAACTATTGGACAATGGGAAGTAGACAGAAAGTATCTGAATCGGCCTTGACAAGAGGAAGAGAAAGTCTGTTCTATCACACTTTCTCAAGGATATGTAAAACTTGCCAGAGGGGACAGCAAAGACAAATGTGTGGAGGTGGAAGATGAATTCTCAGCAATGGAGTAAATGAAGAAGTAAGGAGAAGGAGTTAACGTATCATTCTAGATAAATAAAGAACCATTAAAGAATCATAGACCCTTCCATCCAGAGCTGGGAGGGACGGCACAAGCTGTCCTCATTTTACAGATTATGAAATCGGGGCCCATAGATGGTGAATGATTTGCCCAAGGCATCACAGAGTGTAAATGGCAAAGCTGGTCTCCAAACTCAGGTCCTGTGACTCAAAATCCAAGGTTCTAACTTCAATCTTCTTTGGATTGCTCCATAGGGTCTCTTTGAGCAGATGAGCTACCTGGTCAGACCCATCTCTGTCCCCGAAAGAGGATTTTGGTGACTTTGAAGAGCTCGGATGGGAGAAGAGAGTGGTAGTCGTAGAAACTTAATGGGTCCTTCGTTGAGAGCTAGAAAGGACGCAGTGGTCAGCTTGTTCAACTACTCTATTTTACAGATGAGGAAACAGACCTAGAAAGGTGAAGAAACTTGTCCAGGTCACAGAGGAAATACAGTGTCACATCCTGCCCTTAAAACCTCTTGCCTCCAAAGATTTTTTTCATGGTACCCCCCCAACCTCAAAACTGGGGACCAAGTAAAAATTCTGTAAACCCAGTTTTAGAATATAGGTACCTTCTCTCCTTCTATCCTTCCTCTCCCTCTTCTTCCTCCTCCTCCTCCTTTCCTCCTCTTCTTTTTGCTTCATGAGACAGTAGCTAGCCAACAGGACCAGGATGTCTGTGTGTGTGTGTGTGTGTGTGTGTGTGTGTGTGTGTGTGTGTGTGTGTGTGAGAGAGAGAGAGAGAGAGAGAGAGAGAGAGAGAGAAAGAGAGCGATTTTTTCCTTCAGTCTATTCACACTTTACTGAATATAAATTCAAAATGCTAAAGAATTAGGGCAGGGGAAAGGCCAACTCTACCTATATGTGTGAAATGAGCATTTCAAGAGCCTTCAAGAGTCTTCAGAATTTGAAGCATCCTGATGATGGTCACATTTGAAAGTAAGGTTTGCTGAATCCAACCAGCTAACATATGCTGCCTGGAATGTTTTTCACATATTTTCACCAGGAGGCCAGTCTCCCTCGATGACAAAAATAGATGCAGCCATTCTGATAACTCTCAGCAATTCTACCAGTCTGAAACGAAAGCATTCACTGAAGTTCTGGTGATGCGAATTGGTTTTACTTTGGACAATGGAAATATGTTGACCTAAATTAATAGTTTTAATCCATTTTACAATGCTCCCTTCTCTGTAGCTCACACAAAATATTATGAGTGAGAAGAAAATGTTTTATTTTTAAGAACCTTGGATAGAAATTTTTTCTTTTTTTAAAATAGAACTAGAGATAGAAAAGACTGTACAGGCTGTTTATTCCAATATTTTCATTTCATAGATGAGGGAACTGAGACTTAGAAAGGATGAGTGACTTGCCCACAGACTTTGAGCTTAGAAGGCTATGCTATTATTGTTGTGCCCAGCTCTTCATGATTGCACTGACCATATTGTCCATGGGATTTTCTTGGCAAAGATGGCGAGTGGTTTGCCATTTACTTCTCTAGTTACTTGACAGGTAACTGAAGGTTGAATGACTTGTCCAGGTCACACAGCTAGCAAGTGTCTGAGGTTGTTGTAGAAGACATTTGAGAGGGAAGGCTGGATGGTACAGTGGATAGAGCACCGGCCCTGGAGTTGGGAGGACCTGAGTTCAAATCCAGCCGGCCTCAAATACTTAATAATTACCCAGCTGGTGGCTTTGGGCAAGCCATTTAAACCCATTTGCCTTGCAAAAACTTAACAAAAAGACATTCGAGAGATCATTTAATCTACTCTCATTTTACACATAAGGAAACTGGGTCAAGGAAATTTAAATGATTTGCTCCAGCCATATAGCAAGCGTGTAGCTAATTTGAGAATTTGACTTCAGATCCTCTGACTTCAAATCCAGTGAACTTTCCACCAAACAACAGTTCCTGTTTTACTTTTGATAAAATTCCTACCCACCTACCCACCAAAATCTATGCTTTTTATATGTTTTAATAATTATAGTGATAAAAATTTATACTATCAGAGAGATACATGATTAGATAAAAGGTTACATAGTAGAAAGAAGGTTAACCTCCGTAGTAAACTCTATTGGCATGTTTAAGAACAAAAACTTACTGACATTCCTCAATCTCCTGTGGTTTTCCAATGTGGTAGTTTCCCCTCCCATAGTTGGTCAAATTGACTGTTATTTCTGCTGATGAGCAATTTAAAGTTAGTTCACTTCATTAAAATACATTGAAAACCTACACTCCAACACTACATTGGAGCTATGTTTTCATCAATGTGGGTATTTCCTCAAATGATGCAGTTTGCAACCTGTCTTTATCCTCCTTTGGGACTCTTGTTCATGGTTGAAACATTTTTGTTTGTATCCATAAAATCACACACATGCAAAACAAAGACACGCAAACACACCCCCACATACACATAGTCATATACACTCCAAACTGAGAATCCAAAACTTTTCTCCAAATTAATAAAATCATTTATTAGGCTGTTTCCCTCAGACCTTGTATTTTATTGGCATAGAAAACTCCAGATGAATGACTCATCAATACTTATTAAACACCTACTATGTGCCAGACTGACTCTTGTCCTTTGTTTTCGAAAAGGACCAAAATGACACCACTATGTTAGAGACAATTACAATGAATCTTACTATGACAAATTAGACCAACAGGAGCTTGGAATGCTCTACCTATAGGTTGGCATCAGTAGAAAGCTGCATGGAGCACTAAGAGGTGAAGTAGGGTGGCTAGATGGCCCAATGCATAGAGTACTGACTTTGGAGTCAGGAGGATGGGAATTTGAATTCAGCCTCACTTTCTAACTGTGTGACCCTGGACAAGTCACTTCACCCTGATAGCCTCCCATTCAAGGCCAGCTCCAGTTGTCCTGATCCATATCTGGCCACTAAACCCAGATGGCTCTGATGTCATGGTCTTCTTTGAGAATGAAGGACAAATATTACCATCATCAAGAGCTTAAGTGATTTGGCCAGCAGACAATATTATATATATATATACATATATATATATATGTATATATATATAAAACCAATATATATAATATATATATACATATATATATATACACATATTTAAAACCAATAGATGCCAGAGATGGTACTTGAACTAGATCTTCTGAGTTGGCTTTCTATCCACTGGCATATCCATAGTGGCTCTTATTTTAAGATTATAAGAATAAAAGTTTAAAAGTTCTCATGCATATGCTGTGTGGGCAAGTTTTAGCGTATGGCTTCCAAAGAAAGAGGTCTTAAAGAGAACATAATTCTATGTTGAACCAAGTCTTTATTAATATAACCCCATTAACTAATTATACTGTGTTCAGAAACATATCATTGGAGTCTATTATGTGGAATAAAACTTACATATTGAAATACCGGGGATGGAAATATAATTTCTCTATACTATATTGAGTTAATTGTTAAAAAACACATGATCCTTTGTATATATAAACACAGTATGAATAATCATATTTCTGCCCAAACCTAACTGTGACTGGGAGGGACCCTCTTTTACATACTGACTCTGGCAATCTTGATCCCACTGGCTCTAGGCCAATAAATCATGCCTTATGGATGATTTCAGCAGCCTTGTTTCTGAGACACATCTTTTGATAGAAATCAGCATAGCCCATTAATATGAGTTCTGCCAACCCTCCTGTTCACTCCCGATCAAGATAGTCTGCCTCTTGTGGCTGGTGTTTCATGGTTCCTGACATTGTTGGCATTATTCTTCAGTGGGAACCAAGAGAACCAATATAATGTGAAGCTGCAAGGATAGACTAGGGAGCTTGTTATCTCAATGCTCTCTGTTTTGGTCAAACCACTGAGTTTAGTTCTGGCCTTTTTATTGTTGCATCCAGAGAATGGTGAAAAACTTTCTGCTTTTATTATTATCAGAATTTATGAAAGGAACTGTGGATGTTTAGCATTTGAAAAGAAGACTTGGGGAGAGTGGGGAAACCTCATTCAGTTTTTCTTGTATATCTGACTTTTCATGAGCCCATTTGTTTTGGTTTGTTTTTTGGAGGGGGATTGCCATTTCCTTTTCCAGTTCATTTTATGCATGAGAAAATCAAGGCAAGTAGGGTTAAGTGACTTGCCCAGGATCACATAGGTAGCAAATATCTGAGGCTGGCTTTTAACTCAGGAAGCTCCTAACTCCAGGCTCTTCCTGACTCCAGGCGCAGGTCTCCATCCACTGAGGCATCATAGATATCTTCAAGTATTGGAAGATCTTTATGTGGAAGGAAGGAAGGCTATTTGCTCTACGTGATCTTTGAGAGCAAGAAAAGAAACAATGGATTGAAGTAATGAAAGTAATGAAGTAATGATTCCAGGGGAAAAAAATAAAAACACTTTCTAATTGTATGAAGAAAATCTCCAGTATAAAGGAAGAGAGGATAGAAATACATATCTGCAACATGCCAGTCACTGTATTGAGGATTTTACATGCAAGATAGCTCTTTGGAGGGCATGACACAAGGTAATCTGCTATTCATGTATGGATTGGATTGATGGACTCTCCTAACTCTGAGAGTCATTGGGATTTAGCCCTGAAGCTATGTCTTCATCCCCTCCACGCTCTGCTCCTGGCTCTTCAGACTTTCTCTACCATATCCCAGAAGCCTCTTCACCATGAAAGTTCACCTTCTCACTAGATTGAAAATATTTTCTGCTCCTAGTGTCCCTTCCTCTGACTGGCTAGTTCCTCCTAGGACTCACACATAATGGAAAACTCTCAGGTCCAACAGGTCTCCATCCTTTCTAGGGTCCATCCCTAATCCTTTCTACCATGGCCATCATTTTGGACACCTATTTTAATGTGATCTCTCATTTGAATGAAAGCTCCTTCTGGGCAGGAATTGTCTTGTTTTTTGCTTCTATTTATATTCCCAGGGCTTAGAACAGCATATATACATATATATATATATATATATATATATATATATATATATATATATATATATATATATACATATACATATAGATAGATTTAGATAGATATAAGCTATATAGATAGATATAGATAAACAGACATATAGAGAGATAGAGAGATATAGATATATAGATATAAAGATACATATATGTTTATAGTATATATGAATAAATAGATATAAATATATAATATAGATATAATAGATTTAGATAGATATGAGCTAAATAGATATAGATATAAATACAGATATAGATATATAGATACTTTATGTATATGTAGTATATATGGACATATATATATATATATATATATATATATATATATATATATGAAATGCTTAAATGTTTGTTGACGTACCAGTGCTCAACTCCTGAAATCTGATTCTGTGTATACATAAAGGGTCTGTGCTTATTTTATGATGGAGATCCCTCATTAATAAAGATTTAGAACCATCTGGAACTAAGTTGTGGGGAGTTTTCTGAAATTCTTAAATAGAAAATGACTCACCCTGTGTCTGAGGTAAGATCTGAACCCACATCTTCCCAGATCTAAGTCCAATTCTCTAATATACTCCTCTGCCACCAAAATCTAATTATTGAAGATAGAAACCACTTTATCCTCATAGAAAGGTTACCTTTCCTATCTTAGGAAAAGCTTTTACCTGGCACATGCTCAGGTTCTATCTCTTAATCAGTTTGATCATTTGGCTTGCACTGACATTCTAATTCAATCAGCCCTACAGTCAATCAGGAAAAATGATTATCAAAGTGACTAAGGGTTGTTTTGTTTTATGTTGTTAATTTTAAATACTGTTTCAGTAAACAAAGATAATTCTGGTCTTGGTGTTAAAATGAATCTGGGTCATGAAGACATCCCAGAGTAAGAGTAAGATGGGAACTGTGGAGCAGAGATTTAAAACTGGAAGGAATTTTAGAGGTTAGAGTTTGAAGATATCCCAAACTTCATCTTTTCCAATCTCTTTATTTCACAAATGAAAAAACTGAACCCCATTCAAGTTAACTACCTTGCCCAGGTCACATAGATGATAAGTATCAGAAGTGGGATTGAAGTGAGTTAGTTTTTCTCAACTCCAGAGTCATTGCTAGTTCTACTGTGGAATTTCCATCTTGGGGGGGGGTGTTAAAAAGATGTGTCCCCTTTGGGCTGACGTGCCTTTAAATGTGAAGGATTTTTAGTAATGACTACATTTTGATACCCATCAGACAGGTTACATTTCACAGTATGTGTGGGCTAGCTTTATAGATGCAGGGGGCAACCTCTTCTCACCTTAGTGGATGGTCATCATGGGCAACTCCTCACCTTAGTGGATGGTTTTCATGTATTGTAGCTGACAATGCAATCATCAACCAGTGGCCGATGAGCCGGTGATGCTTCTGCTTCAACTTAGCCTAATGCAATGATAAGGTAATTGAGCATAACATTAGTAAACAATTATCTAAAACCTATTGCTGTTAGTGTAGCATTTTATACCTGGGATACAATTGGGAGTTCAACTTAACTCCTGCTATACATCAGACAATGCTGAAACAAGACAAACCCAAATGCATACTCTGACATCTTAGAGCTTTCATTTCACTGGATGAAATGACATATACCTATATCTATTTGCAAGTAAATAGCAATGTTGGATCCTCTGACTCCAAAGCCAATTTTATTACCTCTTGCACCAAATTATTCTAGGCCATTGTGGCCATGGCTAGGAAAAACAGTGAGAGCCAACTCTTTGCTCTATGTAAAACCCCCCTGGTGGTCTTTTCCCAACCATCAATTTTCTTGGAAACTCTTCAAAGCCTTAATAAGCTCTGAATTTTCCAATTTGAGATGACTTCCAGTTCCTCCCCTCTCCCCTTCAGTCTTTAAAACACATGTAAAAAGAACATAGCACAATTTTTAAAAATGGAAATATAAAGGGATTCATTCAAGGATAAACTGCTGTCATATGTTAGCTATCCTCTCATCATGGAAATTGCTTTCTTATTTTAAACATTTTCATTTTAAAATTTTTAGTATTCTCCTTTCTACTTGCAATCTAATGGAACATCATGGAATGTTCTTCAACCTCAGTTTCCAACTGGCAAGTTCAGGATGCTTATTTTACAGCTTCTTCTTGAATGATCTCCATATTGATATAATTGCCCGTGCTCCCACCTAGGCCATCCATCCCATGTGGTGGATTGCCTCTTGACTAAGGCTTGGGTTACAAAGACCTTAGGAACCACTGTATTATTGCAACTGCCCTACTTAATTCCAATGGAGTTGGAAATTCTGGGATAAAGAGTGCTAGAAAACTCTATCATTGATAACAGTAACAAGCATCATTATTGAGAGCTACACCATATTCCCTGTTCTTTTAATGACTCATATGCCACAGTACATAATGTTTCTGTTTGATAATGAAATATCACATCTTCTCAACAGTATGTGAGACACAGTGATTTAAGTGGCTGAATTTAAAAATAGCTTCCAAGCAGCAGCACTAAATGAACATATTGTACGATAAGAAGTAAGCGAAATGTTTGGTTCGTTGTTAAAATTATTTGTACCAAGTATAACCTGTTTTTATGATGGGAAGACTACTTACACTGCTATCATTTTATTTTTTTAAAGTTTTATTAGGGAAAAAAAGCCTCAGGCACATTGCTAGCCTTCATTTCCTTCCGAAGGAATAAAAAGAATGATGTTTAGGTTATATATTAATATATACATTTATTTGAATATATACATTTCATTTTTATATATATACATAGATAGATATATAGATATAACCAATTTATTATAGAGTGTTAATACACAGTTATCCATTATTTAACTTCATCTATAGTTCGAACAGAACAGATTATTTTAAAATTCTGAATCTATGGGGGGGGAAGTGCTATCATCAAATGGTGTGATTGCAAGAACATAGTAGATAATAAAGTTTTGTCTAACTGGTAAAGTTACCCTTCCCCCTCCAAGATCTGCTAGTTAGCTTCTCCTAAGCCCCATTTGATTCTTTGAGAAGCAGCCCTAGACAATATGCATATGACAGACCAGCTGCCTGAGATGAAAGGAAAAATGGAAAGAGAGAAAGAAGACCTTTCTGAACATTAAAAAGATTTGGGAACATTCCTGATATAAAAAAGAAGCATATTGTCTGGATTTTGTTGAGGGTGAGAAAAAATAGTATGCATTCACCCTAAGCCAGTCAGAAATGAGAAACAGTGCCTTAGTCAAAAAGGTGAATTTGAATTGTTTCCATAGCCACCTGAGGAAAGATTTGGTATGTGGCATGAACCTTTCAGACTCTAGTATAAAACAATGCAAAGTTTTATATATCTATATATGTATATATATGTATATATATGTATACATATATATAATATTATATAATAAATGAATTATATATAAAAGAATTATAAAACTGTAAGCTTAAGCTAAACCTGTTGCTTCAAAGTAATTAAATCTACTGGGCTGCTTGCTGGAGACCCTAGAACCACATGCCTAAAGGAGAGAGCAATAAAAATGGCAGGAAAGATTGGACACCCCTAATGGAAATGAATGGCATTGGTCACGGAGCAATAGACACTGTGAACGATAGGAGTTGGTACTATACTAATAAGCAATAGGTAAATCCAAATCTCCCCTGCTGTTACTTCACCCAGGGTAGTACAATGAATTGTGTGTCCAGAAGTAGGGAAAAGGATGATTTGGTTCTTTGGGGGTTCAAGTGTGGATTTTTTTTTCTGTATTCTTTACTGTGCAAGTAAAGAGACTGAGTCTTTGTAAGGGGAACTGATGCAACCTTTGAGTGGATGCCAATAGGACATTTTCCAGTTTCTGGAGTTGAAGCTATATGTATATACGAGTAGACCCGTAGTCTTTGTTTCAGCAAATAACCTTTGAAACAAAGATCAGAGTCATACCACAATTCAATTCCACTGAATCCAGGAGACATTTATTAAGCACGTGTGCTGGTTGCTAGGGGTCTTAGAATAAAAATAAAACTACTTATCCTCAAGGAGCTCGCATCCCACCAGAAGGATTTAATACGTCAACAGGTGAATAAATATGAAGGAAACCTTAACAAGCAGAGGAAATCAGGAAGGTTTTGCAAAGGAGGTGATACTTAAATTGAGCTTTGAAGGAAATGAAAGCTTCTATAGGTCTATGGAGTAGGCAGCCTATTGAAGACTTGAGGAGAATTGGCAAATGAAGCAAGAAGTCCTTGTTTTTAAGCTTTTATTCTCAGGCTATATTTCCTACCTGCAAAATCATCATCCAATTGTACCATCTCACCACATATAGGATCAAAGGCTTATACTGGAAGCCTGTGATCACCTAGTATAATTTTCATTTTACAAATGAGGAAACTGAGCCCAGAAAGGTAAAGTAACACAAAACTTGCTAACCAGTATTGTCTAGGTTCCAAAAATGTGTGAAAGGTAAAGAAAGTTCTTGTATCTCCCAACAGCAATTAGTTAACCAGTCAAGACCATTTATTGAACACCTACTATGTACTGAAAACTTTGCTGAGGACCACCAGTGATACAGATATTGTAGTCTCTGCCCGCAAAGAGCCCATCTATGGGAAGAAAAGACTAAGATACACAAAATGTGAAAACAGGACTTCACAGTATAGTATGGCACTGAAATATTTCAGCATCCCGAGGACTAAATTGAGTAGGAATTTCTCCTGCCTATTTTGATAATAATTATTTTATGTTATATTATTATATAAAAATGCCTTTAGCCAATTGCTCATGTCCAGTCACATTGGTCTATTTGCTGTTTGGTCTACACTTTCCAATCTCATCCTATCTCCTCACTTTCTTTGCTCAGGTTTCTCTGATTCTATTATGTTTATAGAATTAAGGATCATCTGTTGTCTCCAAAGGACCTTAGACACCTCTGAGTGCCATTCCTTTTTACAGTGGAGGTTTTGAGAGAATGTGACCCATACAAGATCACAAAGGAAAAGGCATCAGAAGCAGGATTTGAACCCATGTGCTCCAACATCCAATTTTTTAATGTATAATTTCCCTCAATTAGAGTGTGATATCCTTTGAAGGTAAGGAATGGATTTTTTTTTTCTGTGTTCATCCTTAGAACTTTGTATAGTTCTTGATATACAGTAAGCACTTAATAAATATACTTTTGGTTTCTTTTTTATTCATAATATTCTGCTACATCTGAAAATCAGAACCTAAGAACCCTGTGCAAGGTCACACAGATAACAAATCAAAATTCAAATCTAAATAATTTTTTTCATCTCCAGCTCATTCCACCATAACTTTTTTGCCATCCCAGGAGACACAGATCAAGAAAGGCAAAGGAAATTTGCTACTACAAATTTAGAGAATAAAAAAGACCTGTAAGCACGGACTGAGAAAGCCTTTGGACACATTTTCAATCTTGTTTAATGCTTAAAATGGAGCATATGCTAATTTATCCAGAAAACAGATACATTGACAAATGGGTCATTGCTCCACTGCTCTTTGTTTTTAGGAATTTAGGAGAAAAGGTTTTTTTTTTTTTAATATGTGATTCATTCACAATAGCTCTGATTTTTAACTTTCATGGAGGGAGGGAAGATTAAGCTTAGTGGTCTGGAATTGGGAGACTTGATGGTTGTTCAGTGAGAAAATCATGTCTGGTGATTGTCAAGTGTGTGATTTCACTGTGCTAAAAGCCTTCTGAATTGAGTCCATTTTTGAATAAAGCCGTCAACCCTTTTTCCAAACATCTCTGCCCTGCTGGATGTCAGGTCTTTAAGTAGACTTCTACCCCCTGCTCTTTTTTAGATTTCTGCCACATTCTGTTCTCAAATTAACCCTTTTTTGGAGGTCAAGGAGATAAAATGCCAGTTTGCAGTTCTAACAACTAGTTTCAACCATTTAAGTGCAAGGGTGATGGTAGAACATGGGCAACCAAAAAGACAACTTGGAGGCATCATTTTATAATAATGTTTGTCCTCCATTCTTTTTAGGTTTTTGCAAGGCAAATGGGGTTAAGTGACTTGCCCAAGGCCACACAGCTAGCTAATTATTAAATGTCTGAGGCTGAATTTGAACTCAGGTCCTCCTGACTCCAGGGCCAGTGCTCTATCCACTGTACCACCTAGCCGCCCCCTTGTGCTCCATTCTTGAAGAAGATCAGGGCATCAGGGAGGTGATGCCATGACAAGTACATGAACTGGAGAGAGGGGGGCTGTGCTCAGTCACCAGCCTCACTTTCTCCTCCAAAGTCATCTGCAACCAGTAGCCACATATGAATCAGGACAGCTGGAGATGACCCTGGATGTGAGGCAAAGTTAAGTGACTTGCCCAAGGTCACACAGCCAATAAGTGGCAAGTACCTAAGGCTGGATTTGAACTCTCATTCTCCTGACTCCAAGCTCTATCCACTGCACCACCCAACTGCCCAGTATCATTTTAATACCAAAGTTCAATCATTTCCTTTCCACAAAAATTGACTATATACCCACTATGTGAGGGGAGCAGAGGCATTTTGGCATAATTGGTTACAATGGTTCCAAAATCAGGACAGTTAGGTTCAAATCTTTCTATCTTTTGTACCTTGGAGAAGTCACTTAATACTTCAGGGTCTCAGTTTCCTTATTTGTGAAATTAAATGACATCAAGATCTAGGCCTGTGATTGACTTTGTTTCCAAGAAGTATTATAGTTTTCCATTGATCATACATATTAATTTGATTCATTTGATAATCATTTATTTTTTAATTGATATTTTATTTTTCCAGTTGTGTGAAATAGAAGTTTTTCAACATTCAACCATTTACATATTTATAAGTTACACATTGATAAATATTAATAAGTGCTAGGCATTATGACAGACTGCAGATTCAAAAATGGGAATTAAATGATTTAAAAGTATTAAATAAGCAACTACATTGAGCTTGGTTCTATGCTGAACAATGGGAATACAAAGATAGAAAGGAAATAATCTCTACCCATGTTGAGTTTACATTTTACTGGAAGTGGGAAATAACATTAACAAATCACACAATACTAAACATATAAAAAGTAATTTCCAGAGACGGTAGGATGTGTTAGCCTTTAAGAGGATCAGAAGGATAAGAGGATAAGAATTTATGGGGGCAGAGGTGAGGAGGATGGAGTCCAGACAGCCAAATACCTGGAGGTGGGAGATTAAGTGACATATATAATGGAAACAGAAATTAGGCCAATTTGAATGCATGTAGAGTTTGTGAAGAGTTATAATATGTGATAAATATGAAATGGCACGCTTATCAAGGACAGTTTAAACATCTCTTAAAAATTATATCAGTATAGAAAGATTATGTGTGTGTGTGTTTGTGTATACAGTATACTTTCATCATTTGGTGATACTTATGAACTTAAAATTTCCAATACACAAAATAAAATAAATAGGATTAGAAAAGAAAGCAAATTATAATGAAATAAAATATAGAAATACACAAAAAACAAATTCAGAGACTTCAGACGAAATCTCTATGCTTACAATTATAAATTTCTACATTCATGAGGGGCGTTTCTAGATAGGGTCGTCACCACACAGAACCTGGACAAAAGTAAATATACAGACACTGGGAGCCTCCTTGCTTCTTACATTGATTAACTCTTAGATCTGGATGTGAAAATGATGGCAATGAGAACTAAAATTAATATGTACATATTTGATTCATTTCATAGGCTCGTGAAGTTAGTTCTTAGAGAAATCCAGTCCCATCCAAAGGGTAAAAGAGGTTGAGTCAAGTTTTGAATTCAGATCTTCTTCCTGGAAATCCAACATTTTCTACTCTACTGTTCTTTTTCCTCTGCACCACTAAAATGGATAATCACACATTATGTGTTTGTTGGGTACTATGAACTGGGTTGGCAGCTGAGTACACAAAGACAGAAAGGAAACAATTCTCCCCTCAAGATGCATCCATTCATAAGGATTCATGGACCAAATTTAGCAAGAGTTTCCACTCTGTCCTTGTTCCCCCAATCTCTGATGTCCAATGTGATCTCATTGAATGTGATGATTTCTCTTTAAAGAAAGAGATCAAAATCTTGACTTTGGAAGAGCTTCCCCCCTTACATTAAAAAGGATAAAAAAAACCCTTTCTAAATACTCTTTTTGTTTACCATTGATATCATATTCTTTTTTGTATCATAATCACATCAACACAAGGCCTTTGGGGACCCAAATGCCATAAGAGATATATTTTTCTCTGACTGTGAAATGACTGAGATTTTGTCTAATGAGAAATTAAAAGGAGTTGGGGTCCAAATATCTCTCAAGAGTTTGAAATAAATGCTTCCTTGTCATAGAAAATCATCGAAGGACAAATAGACATTCTCCCTCTGGGAGTTTTCTGCCCTCCCAGTCTCTTCTCTTACCATCAGCTTCTCCAGATCTCCTTAAAAAGTATATGCTATTCATTTTATCATGAACTTATAGGGAGGAAAGCTCTTTTAAACACAGAGTCAAAGGAGTAGGTTCTTTTTATTTGTATAAATATAGTGGGCAAGAATGGCAGTTGTGGAAGTGACAAGCAATTTTCTCCTCCGGCATATAAGAAATCGAAAGGTCGAGGGTTAGGAGGGATTACTCGGAGCTTATGAGGCAAGAACACCCTTCCTCCATGAGGCCCCTTATCTTGAACAAGATGCTTCTTTCTTTCATAAGCCCACAGGGGTACAGCTTATGATTCCGAGGTGCCACGGCAGGCGGCTGGCCTGCACGGGAGTCTTGGTTTATCATCGGGCGGCATCTTTGAAATGCCAAACTTTATTTATTGATCTTCCAATTCTATGCTATCTCCAGCCAGCCATGGGGAAAAGTAATACATTTTGTATAGATTAATCCTTGTAATTCGACACAACATACACTCAGAGATAACTCAAACTCACTTTGTCTTCTCATTATCTAAACAGACGTGTCTTTCTTTAAGCCATCAACGGAGGTCATCACACCAGTGCCCTTGTGGGATATTCATTAATCAAATAACTAATTTGAAATGGATCTTCAAAGCATTATTCATTTCCCCATCATTCTCCCAACATCAGTTTAAATGCTTTGTGGGTATAATGATTAGGCTGATGTTTAATTAATTGTGAAATTGTGAATTAAAGCTATGGTTACGAGATAAATCATTCTTTAGAGCACACACACAAAGCTTAGCTCTATGGACTTTAGCCGGTAATTCTTAGCAAGTTTCTCCCTATTCACAGGAAAGGTTGACAGCATCTGAGAGCAGTGTTAACCTCTGTGATAACAAGGTCTGCTTGTGGTTTCTGAATTTTTTTTTTTTTACCATGATGGGAGATACATCTAGAGATCAGGAGAGGTGATCATGGAAATATGCAGATCTCTGTTCAAAGCACTCAGGGAAATGAAAGACAGAGTGAGTTGATTAGAAACAGAATGTAAGAGCCAGACATTGAGACCACCGTCAGTCTTGTCATCATGGGTGATGTCTACATGGACTTACATGGGGAGAGACAGGAATTCTGTTTACCTCTGAGCCCAAACTGAAAACAAATAGAGCTAGAAGTGGGATTCTGGGAGAAGTTGACATTCTGATGAAAAGAAAATAGATCCCCATTCTTTTGTATTCTATTCAGGTTAGAGATAAACCTTGGAGAGTGATTCCATTGTTATCACAAATTCCTTGCTGAGGAAAGTTTCTCTAACAGCTATGTCAATACCTAAGGGGTAGGTCCATTGTCACATAGGCAATATATATTAGAAATATGACTTGAATGCAGGTTTGAGGTCAAATTTCTATGTACTGTTATATTATAGGATGTAATGTAGTGGAATGGGTTGGGATGGGATGGGATATATTCTTTTTCACATTATATTTGAAAATGTGATATATAATATCATATATTATTAGAGCAGCTTAGTGGTGGAGGAGGGTGTGCCATGGTCAGATTTGAATTTTAGTAAAGTCATTTGGAAAACTGAATGAGAGTGCCTAAAAGTGGAGAAAGATGAGTCGAGTCAAAAAGACTTGACCCAGAGTCAAATCCTACAGTATCATACTCTGAAACATTTCCAGGTTTAATCTCTTTTCTAAGAAAGTTCACTAAGTGTTTTCAGATAAATTCAGGAACTTTTGACTGTACTGAATATCACATATTTCTATATTGATCGATTGATTAATTGAGAGAAGAAGACCAAGCAACAGACTATTGAAAGAGTCTAAGAGTGAGATGATGTAGGTCTGTATCCAATGGTAGCCATGTAGATAAAGAGGAAGAAGATCCATCAAAGACAAGACAGTAAAAGATTGTCTTTTTGGGATAAGTACCTCAGTTTCCTCATCTGTAAAATGAGAATAGGAATCCTCAAATTCTCTCTAAGGTTCTAAGGTATAAAATAGGTGCCAACCTACATTGGTAGAGGGAATTTTCATTTCATCAGCAATCAATTAAGTCACAAGTCCAGTCTCTATTCCCCAATTGCTTCCACTCTAAAAGGATAGCCTTTCTCTTCCTATACTGAAGTATTGCTATTTGTAAAAACTGCAGAGCTCCATAAAAGGGAACTCTTTAAAAGAAACCTTTATCAGGACCACTGATTTGATGGGGTGGGAATCTTCTGATGTGGAGATCACTGAAGATGGGCAATTCTATAATTGTTTAGAGAGTTGACTGAGGTTCTTAGAAAGGAAATTATTTTCCCACTGAATATATGTAAGAATTAGGACATGGTTCTTTATCACTGCCTTTAATTACTCTTATTATTAATACAATTAAAATGATGGAAGGATGGATTTCTTCCTGAGAAAGATTCTGTGGGAGGAGAATAAAGGTATAAGAAGGTGTGGGTTTGGGGATAGGGCAGGGGCAGGGATTGTAAATGGATTGAGGATCCTGAAGAGGAAATGAAAAACATTTCAGCATAGGGCTATATTTCCAAGTGGAAACCAGAAGGTTGGTGAGATTAAAACCACTCTCCTATGTACCACAAAGGCCCAGTGATTGAGGGCATGCTTTCATTTTCCTCTCTGTTCTTTTCTATCTTTTTTTACCTGATGACAGTATGTGTCAAAAACATATTAATATTCTGAGTCATCTGCTGACATACACAGGGTACTTTTACATTGTGGTCCCTCTGTAGAGACTGAAGAGGAAAGACTCATTAGGCCACTTCTCTAAGAAAGAAATAGGGAAGAAAGTAACATTCTGTTTTCCCTTCCTTCTCAGAAGTGGGAAGTTTAGCTCTTTCAGGGTTTCGGGACAGGACTACTTTCTATGACAGTGTTTGATCCCCGAATTGATGCTTGTGAAGCAGCCTGGAATTTGTTTTCCTTCCACCCAGAGTCAAGTTTTGATCAGGGCTACATAATCACTTCACAGAATCACGGAATCTCAGAGTTAGACGTTCTAGTTTAATCCATACATAAAAGGAACTCTTGCCAAATTGCATCTGACAAATAGTCAGTCATCCAGTCTTTTTCCCAGGGAGGGGATATCCACCATCTTTTGAGGCAGTCCATACAACTTCTCCATGGTTCCATTTTTAAACAAGTTTTTCCAGACATCCAGCCTCAATTTGCTCCATTGTTTCTCCTCCAAATGACAACCAATGGAAAACGTAGTTTATAGTTCAGTTCGGGATCATATATTTAGAGCCAAAAGGAACTCAGAGGCGAATACCCTCATTTAACAGAAAATAAAACAGGATCATTGGGAGATTGAGCTAATTGTTCAAGGCTACAAGTGACACATCTGAAATTTGAACTCAAGACTTATAGTACCTAAATCAGGGCTCTATCCACTGAACCACACTGTTTCTAGAAACAAATAAAAACAACAACAAACAACAACAAACAACAAAACCAACGCAGGGTCAAATCCTAAAGTATCATATTCTGAAACATTTCCAGATTTAATTTCTTTTCTAAGAAAGTTCACTAAGTGTTTTCAGATGAATTCGGGAACTTTTGACTTCATTGAATATCACATCTTTCTATATTGATTGATTGATTGATTGATTGCAACTTGAATCAAAACGTGAAAATACAATATTCACAAATTTTAAGAAGGTTTGGTATCAAGGTTCTACTTCTGTATAATTGTAACCTTAGTAATTAGTATGGGTTAGTTGCCCTTTATCTACGAAGTAGTTTTACACTTTGTAAAGGGATGCTAGAATATACATTTTTTTGCATTTACCTTAACCTATTAAAATACATTTCCTCTGTGACTTTCTTTCTGTGATTATGCCAACCCCTTGTTACTTGGGAATAACTCTTTTTTTGAATCCTCTAAGTCTAATCTCTTTAATTTTGTTGGATCTTTAGTTATCCAAGTGAAGAACAATTCTCAAGATTTATAATTGTTATATCTACCCTTTTAGGGTTATATACAATTTGATTGTCTTGACTAACATTTGCTTTGTTTTCTTCTTCTTTTCATCTGCCTACTTATGCATTTCTTGAGTCATGTATTTGGTGACTGAATTCCCAGTTCTGGTCTTTTTGTCAGGAAATTTTGGATGTCTTTTATTTTGTTGAACATCCATCTATTCCCCTGACAATATATGTTGAATTTTGCAGGGTGGTAAACTCTTGGTTGTAATCCCAGGTCCTTTGCCCTTTGATATGCAGTATTCCAAGTCCTCTGGTCATTCAGTGTTGAGGCTGATCAGTCTTCTGTGAGTCTGATTGTGTTTCCTATGTATTTAAATTGTTTCCATTTTGCTGCATACAGTATTTTCTCCTTTATTCTAGAATTCTGTAATTTGGCTATAACAACACTTGGAGGTCTCTTTTTTTTTGGGGGGGGGATTACTCTTGAGCTTCAAACTTCCAGCAATAGTCTAGTGGTATGGAATTCAGATGGCAAGAAGTTGAGGAAAGGGCAAACAGGTAGTAAAAAAAATGGAAGAAAGGGGTGGAACCTCATTTTTATAAAAGTTTGGCAAAAAAAGTGGGATATTACCCATATGGGAAAGAAGGGTTAAAAGCAGCCTGGTTTAGATTCAGGAGACTTGAGTTTGTAGGCAAGTGAAGAAAAGGCAGTAGAAAGGGAGAAAGTAAGAATGCCTAAAGGAGGCAATCATCCCCAGGTCAAGATCTTGGAGAGGGTAACTGGCCCTATCGAAAAGAAGAATTTCCTTATGGCCTGTGACCAAATAGACTAAGAAAAGAGCAAGTGATGATACCTGAAAGTTTTGAGGCTTGGATTTCAGAGAGCTCCCTTTGTATATCCTCAACCTCCTCCCAATGAAATACGAGGTTGAATTAATTGATTGTAATTTTGGAAGTTCTGGGACTGTGGTTGGAGATTTGGGGAAAGCAGAACTGGGAATAGACACTGTAGAGAATAAGCTAGGAAGTCACTAAAATAGTTACTTGGCTTCTACTGATATTAAGATTCCTTTCCTTTTAGCAGCTTTGTCCCCATAGTTATTCTTTTATTGCCTGGCAGGGACTGGAATTCTCTCTTTTGATGAAATGTGGCAGACACAATGAGTTTTTTGAGGGAAAGTGTCTGGATAAAATTGTAAAGATAGTAGACGTTATTCCTGTTTAATTTCTTATTTCCATTCCTTATTCCCTCTTTCACTTTCTCCTTTCTTCCAAGATCTCAAAGCCTTCATTTTTGCTCTCACTTTTCTAGAGTCTCAACAGTATCACTCAATGCTATCTTATATCTTATTTTGTAAATGCTCTTTACATCATATTTATACCATAAAAAAGGGAGACCTGGGGCAGCTAGGTGGCACAGTAGATAGAGTACCAGCCCTGGGGTCAGGAGGACCTGAGTTCAAATGTGACCACAGACACTTTCTAATTGTCTAGGTGTGTGACCTTGGGCAAGTCTCTTAATCCCTTTGCTTTAAATACATAACATTCAAAAGTGAAAATAAAAAAGGGAGACCCAAAAGAAATCCATCCCTAATGATAAAATTTCAAGGGAAATCTTTTAATGGCAGGAAATCTTCCCCAGTATCCCTTAAATCAAACTTTCTAGTCAACCTTATGCTCAGCCTATGTGTAAGGATAGCCTTAGCAAAAGCATCTTGTACTGGGAGGTTATTCTCTCTCTCTCTCTCTCTCTCTCTCTCTCTCTCTTTAATTCCATGGCCTATCAATCAGAATTGTGGAAACCTAGAAACAAAATAATGTCTATAGAAATACCTTCTCATGATAATAGAGTCTCCCTCTGTACCTGAAAGAATCTACTGATTTAATCTCCCCAAGCTGATGAGTTAGATTGCTCCAGGTCTAAAGCTAAAGACTTTAATTCAGTAGCAAAACCAAATGGTGGCCCATGTTCATAGATTTAGAGCAGAAAGGGACCTTGGAACAGAGACCAACTAGCACAACCCTTTAGTTTATAGATGGGGAAATAGAACCAAAAAGGAGTTGGGCTAGATCACTTATGAGATACTATACGATCTAAATATGTGATCCAGTGTTGTTTTCCAAATTATATATGTGGGTGTAAACATATGTGTGTATGTATGCATGTGTGTATTCTGATACTTACACTTACCTATAAATGACCTCCAGCAAATCATAACTTCCATTGGCATCAGTTTCATCATTTTTAATGCACCATTTTAATATACCATTTTGATGCATTATTTTAATGGCCTCTGAGGTCCCTTATAAATTTAGATCTGAAGACCCAGGGATATTATATATAGTTTATCTATATTAGACTTAATAAAATAATAAAGAGAACTGTGCTTAGGACTGAGTGTTCTGGATTTTTTCGCAGGGTAACAAAATTTAAAAGATCCAGTTATTGTGCACCTGAAACAAATGTAAATAATTTGGCAGAGCCTAATTTGTGAGAACAATTGGAAGAAGAAGAAGAAGAAGAAGAAGAAGAAGAAGAAGGAGAAGAAGGAGAAGAAGGAAGAAAAGAAGAAGAAGGAGGAGGAGGGGGAGGAGGAGGAGGAGGAGAAGAAGAAGAAGAAGAAGAAGAAGAAGAAGAAGAAGAAGAAGAAGAAGAAGAAGAAGAAGAGAAGATGATGATAGAAAATGGAGGTGGAGTCTCTAAGCAAGCTTCTCTCTGGACCAACTCTAGTTTTCTTCCTTCTCAAATGTGACTTTCCAATACCAATGACTTCCCATTTTCTGAGAGTCTCTTCCTTCTCTACTTCTCTACCTTGGCTCCACCCCATCCATGAAACTTGGTGGTCCAGGTCTTAAGTTTCTCCCCGAAGTCTCTCCACTCTTTCAGCTTAGTTGAATGTGCTTTTTAATGGAGTGTTGATCCTGATGATCGTTCACAGTTAACTTTGAGAACTGCAAATCAGAAACCAAATAGAAGTTTTCCATGGGGTGGTAGGGAAAAGAAATCAGCATTTAAAACATACTTGTTAAGTTTCAGTCTTGTACCCAGAGTTTTATAAATATTATCTCATTTGATCCTTACAAACACCTCAGGAGATATGACCCCTGTTTTATATACAAAGGTACTGAGGCAGACAGAGATCAAATAACTTACCTAAGGTCATATAGTTAGGAAGAATCTGAGGCTGTACTCAGTGCTTTATCCATTGGGCCAACCAACTACCATGAGGTGGAACAGGATTAAGTCAGATGAGAAGTCCAGTGGAAAGTCCATTCTTTAAGCAACGCATCTGGTTTGATATATGACTTCCTTAAGACTGGGGGAGAGTAGTGATAATTTGGCCAGTATTTTAACACATCCTTGCCTCAAGTCTGTGGTGGTCCCTGGTCACCACAAAGTAGCTTAGATCTACTTTTAAAATTCTTCTAGTACATTTGTGTTAAATTAAATTAATTCTGTTCTTTGGGTCATCTCCCAGGTTATAAAAGCTGAATGCTTCATTAAAGATGAAAACCAGGGCAATAAGCATATTAGAACAGACTGAACACGTTAAAGACCTTGAAATATGGTTAACGCCAAACAAACCCAAGTCCAAGCCTAGCCAATTAATGATTGAGTTCAAGCATGCAAATACAGAGGAAGTCTCCTTGACTGAGATTGGTCCTGGTAAGGAATTGATGGTTTCCTTTCTCTTCTATATTGTTCTTCTGCCCTTTGTGAACTCTCCCTTTTCTTTCTAATAATATTTTCATCCATCCTTCATGGAAGGGATGCAGCTTCTTAAGAAACTTACCATTGTCTCCATCTCCTCTGCTCTTCTTGCATGCCTCCAGTCATATTTCAAGTCAATCCAAGGCAATTCAGTTCACCAAACATTTATGGAGTAACAATGAGTTTTTTCCAGGATCTGTTGGAGGGCTGAGGCTATGAAGACACAAAAGGAAGTGATCCTTACCCTTCAAGTGTTATCATGGAGCTAAAGAGGGATACAATATTCATTAATAACTATAGAAAGAATATATATATGAACACATGCAGACATACATACACACAAATGCACAGATACATTTACATTCATACACACATATGCATATAAACATGCATGAATGCACATACACTTATAAAGAGTTGAGAGGGCCATCAGAGAACATCTATCCCTAAGTTTTTTGTTTTGTAGATGAGATAAAGGAGGCTAAGGAAGCTATAGTTAGATCTCCCAAAAACCTTTCAAGTCATTAAGATCAACTACCCCCCCCCCATTTTGCAGATGGAGATTTAAGCCCAGAGAAGTTACACAGGAAATTATTATTTTTTTCTGGATTAGAACCAAGCCATTCTAGTTACTGGAACATAAGGAAACTCTCATGGAATGGAAAATAATGTTATTTAAAAATAAAAGAATATAATTGCCACAGAGATGTCACCCTTTTATTCATTAATTCAACAAGGCAGAAACACTGGGTCAGAAAGACATTTTTTTTTATTTTTAGGTTTTTGCAAGGCAAATGGGGTTAAGTGGCTTGCCCAAGGCCACACAGCTAGGTAATTATTAAATGTCTGAGACTGGATTTGAGCCCTGGTACTCCTGACTCCAAGGCCGGTGCTCTATCCACTACGCCACCTAGCCGCCCCCAGAAAGACATTTGGAAAGCATTGGGGACTTTGCAAGACCTGAAGATGCCCAACTACCCATAGGCAGGACATTTTTCCCCCTGGTCCTTTGTATCAACTAGCTAGATGGCACAGTGGGTTAAGTACAGACCCTGAAGACAGCAGACCCTGAGTTCAAATATGACCTCAGACACTAACTAGCTGTGTGACCTTGGGCAAGTCACTTATCCCTGATAGCCTCACAACCAGGACCATCTCCAATTACCCTGATTTATATCTGGCCACTAGACCCAGATGGCTCTGAAGGAGAAAGTGAGGCTGGGGACTTAGCACAGTCACCCCCCCCCCCATTCTAATCCAATTCCTGTGCTTGTCATGGTATCATGTCCCTAATGTCATAGGTTTCTTTGGATATGAAGGACAAACATCATCAAACCTGAGATGTGATTTAAAATCAGGTTTTACTGACTCTAGACCTGGTGCTTTCAGTTAACTGCCACTAAGTAAAGCAGAATTAAATCAGGATCGGGAGTCCAATGGGAGTGAAAATGGAGAGAAAAGCCTAATTTCTTGTCTCCTATCTCGCACTCTGTAAAATAAATATTGTTTCTACCATTGCATTAGAAGCAGAATGTAAGCTCTAGAGACTCAAATTAGAAAAGATAAGATAGACTCTGGCCTCAAAGAGCTAATTCTAATAGGAGGATATAACATATCTACTATGGATGAGGGAGAAGGTGTTTGGATATGCAGAGTCACAGGGAAAGTCATTGATCCATGGGGTAGTCTGCTGACTCACCCTTTTCTCAGAATTACAGTTAGTATTGATTGAATTATGGAGCCCAGATCAGTAAATGGAAAGATTGTGAATGTTTGGAAAAGTCTTTGTTGCGTGACAAGATGGCCTGGGTGGACAGTTAGTTAGAATGTGAAGCCTGACTTGGGTGACTGTCTAGATAGAATGACCTAGCCAATGTTCTACTCCCTCAGTCACTAACCAAGATAACCTAGTTCCAATGTTGGAGTTTAAGAACTGAATAGATAAACTTCACCATGACTTGAGGACATGGAGTCTATAGTGTTTGCCATGTTGGCCCAAGTTAAAAAAAATTCAGGACAATACCAAACAACATTCATCCAGCACCCCATTTTCTAGATGAGAAAAGATTTTAGAGTTACCTCTTCAACTATCCATGATTTCCTCTTATAATGTTCTTTGTCATTTTCCCTGGTAGGTTGGGAATAAAAAGAGGTCTACATTGCCATTAGACTGAGTTAAATCTCTGTAGCAGTGCACAATGTGAACTATAAAATACTCTCTCCAATATTAAGATTTTTCAGATGTGGGTTTTGAGGCAGACATTCAACTCAATATAATGACACAAAAAGATAAAATTATTTTAGACTTATCTTTAGTTTTCTTCCTTAGCTCCATTACCCAATGTGTATGTGGAATATTATCCTTATATGTCTCAATTGTTCTCCTATTCTTGTAGCTTCTAGTAATATACAGCTTTTCTTCTTAAAATTTTTGCCTGAAATGTATTATTAAAAATGATCATGAGATTTTTTCTATTTTATTGTTACCAACATAACTATGATGTATTCCTTCCACTTCCCAATTTCAACTACTTCTATGTTACAGTATTTTTTTCTTCCTTCTGAGGCCATTTATTGGATGCTCTTCCTAATGTCAGATCAGTAGACTGACCTGCAGGGGGAAGATACACAGTGGATGGCATAGGCTATTTGTCTTTTATCCAGGGGTGATGATAAATCCTTTTGCTGATCAGGTGGTTCCATGAACATGCTTAAATTCATAACCCTGCATTTATTGATCCTGAAGCTGGCAAGTGACAACATTGATAAATTTTATTTGAATTTACAGCCTTTCCCAATCTGGGACCAGTCTATCTTTCCAGGCCTTTTTGTCCATTGTATCCCTTCTTTCCAGCCAAACTGGCCTTCTTATTGTTCTCCGTGTGAGAGCTTCTATCTCCTGTCATCAGGCCTTTGCCCAGACTACCCCAGATATGTATGTAATACCCCCTCAGTGATGACAATGGGTCCTTTCCCTTGACTTCAAAACAAACACATATATTGTCTATTTCCTGATAGACAAAAAGAATATTTTAATTGGTTTCTAAGCAATAACTCTGGATATTCTGCTCTTCATATCTCTTTGTCCTGTCAGCCTTGAGGTTATGCCACTCTTTGAGATCTGGAGGTAGTGGGAGAAATGCCCTAACCCCAACCAGACCTGAAGTTGCTTCCTTCTGGGCAATCCTATTTGTGTCTTCTTTCCTTTGGTAGAGGGACTTGTGAAATCTCTAAAGAGTGGTGGAATCTTTTGCCTTCCTGATCATTGAACTACAGGATAATGACTATTAGAGCTGTTGCAACAGAAATAGCAATAGACCTGAAGAAAAGGCAAGATTTTTCTCCACACAGAGAAAAGGTACTAGGGAAAGAGAGAAACAGTATTGATTGGTCTGTTCTTAGTGGAAGGAAATGTAGCTAATGAACAAATTTCTTGCAAATTCCCCAATAAGTCTTGCAGGGCATATACAATAGAGGCTTTAAACAGAAAATTATATACAGATTAGATACATATATTCATATAGAACATTCATGCTATTATTTTTTACTTTTTTCCCTTTGGTATGGGGATAAAACTATCTGTTTCTTGTTTGATGTTTGTCCTTTGGGTATTTTTTTACTCTGTTCTCCTCCCTCTAATCCCTACTGTGTAAGACTCTTTAGACTAGAGCCTAAAAGAGAATTATTCTTCTTAAGAATGTGAAATAGAGGTGGAATTAAAACTCTGGGTTTTCTTATTGAAGAGTTAGACAACTCCAGAATAATGTAACTAGGAGATATCAGTTCAGTCATCTGAATAAAAAGCTCACAGGTGGGTGGAAAAAGCATCCCAAAGGACTTCATCTGACCGACAGATAAGAGGAGCAGCAGGGGTCAGAAAAATGTTCAGTGTGGAAGAAAATACTAGGAATATAAATTGTCTGGTTAAAATATATCTTTCTCACATATGCTTCCTTGGCTGCATATAATCTCTTTGTGGTGGCATGTAAATCTATTATTAATGATGATGTTAGATGGTGCAGTGGATAGAGTACTGGCCTTGGAGTCAGGAGGACAGGAGTTTGAATCCAGCCTCAGACATTTAGTAGCTGTGTGACCTTGGGCAAGTCACTTAACCCTGATTGCCCCCCATCCAGGGTCATCCCCAGTCATCCTGTTTCATATCTTGCTACTGGACCCATTTGGCTCTGGAGGAGAAGGTGAGGCTGGTGCCTTAGCACAGCACCCTTTCCCTCAAATCCTAATCAGCTGCTTGTCATAGCATCACCTCCCTAACACCACGGTCTTCTTCAAGAATGAAGGACAAACATTATTATAAATCTATTAGAAAGTTACCTCAATAGGATGACAAAAATCTCATTTTTTTACTTTACTAATTATGTATTCATTAAATAGCTTGTGTTTTGAATTCATTTGTTCTTTGGTTTGTCTAGTGAAAGAGAAATATCAGTGGGAGCTTATGACCTGGGTTTTTTGAGTAGATGCTTCCTGAAAGGATGCCTTGACCTTGAGTATAGCTGTCAGAAGGATCCATACTTAAAGTGGAGGGAAGGGAGAGGAAAGGATGCTACCTAATTATTGAGTAACACAATCATATTATTATGGTGAATTTTTTAATTATCTCCCTTTATTACTAACTACAATATCTTCTTCAGTTTTCAGTGATTTTTCCTATAAATTTTAAGTAGATGATCTTTACCCATCTTGAAAGATATTTTTAAAAATATAAATCTAGAAAAGACCCTAAAGATAATCCAATTCAACCACTTCATTTTAGACATGAAGAATCTGAATACGAGAGAGATTAATTAACTTGCTAGAGAGGTTTTTGATCCTTACCTATACCATGATTATTAAACTGGGTGCCCAGCAGCAACAGTGTTATATAATACTTTAAGAGTGGCAAAAGATTCTTTTGTACCCATTTCACAGATGAGTAAATTAAAGTTAAAAAATACTGTAACTCACTTAAGAACAAGGGGAAGAAGAATCAAATTCAGCTCAAATGTCCCTAAATTCAAGTTTCTTTCACGTCATCAAGCTCTCTTTTTTCCTGTATTCTCATCCTTACAATGGAATCAGTAGTGTCTCTACTGGTGAACACACGGTGTAAACAAACATTGGAGAGCACAAAGATACTCATGGGATTTGATCTCCACTTTCCTCACCTACCAGATCAGGGATTGGTAATCTTTTTGGTGTCATAGACTCCCATGGTAGCCTAATGGAGAGCTTGACCTCTTCCTGGGGCTTGCAGAACCATGTGGGTTGTAAAGAAAACTAATTATATGGAAATACAAATATCAAAATATTTTTTAAAAGTCAGGCTAAGAATTCCTATGAAGATTTGACAAAGCCAAATCCTGTTCAGAGAAGTCTAACCCCAGCACTCCCTGTCAATGAGGTCTATTGAGGATTTACTGGAAGCAATCTGATTTCCTATTATATTCATTATAAAAGCTCCTTCCTGGATGTGGGAAAACTGGAATGCTAATACATTGTTGGTGGAGCTGCAAACTCATCCAACCTTTCTGGAGAGCAATCTGGAATTATGCCCAAAGGGCAACAAAAATGTGCATACCCTTTGATCCAGCGATACAATTACTGGGTCTATACCCTGAAGAGAACATGAGAAAGGGCAAAAACCATCACTTGTACAAAAATATTCATTGTACCCCTGTTTGTGGTGGCAAAGAATTGGAAATTAAGTGAATGTCCTTCAATTGGGGAATGACTGACAAATTGTGGTATATGTATGTGATGGAACACTATTGTTCTATTAGAAACCAGGAGGGATGGGAATTCAGGGAAGCCTGGAAGGATTTGCATGAAATGATGTTGAGCAAGGTGAGCAGAACCAGAAGAACACTGTACACCCTAACAGCAACATGGGGGTGATGATCAAATTTGATGGACTTGCTCATTCTATCAGTGCCACAATCAGGACAATTTGGGGCTGTCTGCGATGGAGAAAGCCATCTGTATCCAGAGAAAGAACTGTGGAGTTTAAACAAAGACCAAAGACTATTATCTTCAATTTTTTTTAAAAAAGCCTTATGTCCTACATAATTTTGCTATCTCTAATATTTTATTTTCCTCCTCAAGGATATGATTTCTCTCTCAATGTATTCAATTTCTCTCAATGTATAGCATGGAAACAATATAAAGATTATCTAACTGCCTTCTATAGGGGATGGGGGGAGGGAAGGGAGGGAGGGAGGAGAAAATTGAAAAATTCAAAAGCTTACAGAAAGTCCATGCTATTGGATATAATTAGAAAACAAATAAAAAATTAATAAAATATAAAAGCTCCTTCCTTCTCCCTTTCACCATATCTCCTTTCTTTTTGTCCCTCCTTCCCCTCTTCCCTTCTTTCTTCCTCCCTTCCTCCCTTTCTTTTTTCTTTCCTTCCATCTTCCCTCCCACCTTTCTTCCTATTCTCCTTCCCTCCCTGTCTTCTTTCTAACAAATATTTATTCAGTGAATTCTCTATTTACCCGTGGTAGCTGCCTTACTTTTTCTTAAAAAGGAGAGCAGTGATTGAGAAAGCAGGTCTTTCTTTCTCTGTTTAACATAAAAGCATAATTTTTCAAACTGCCAGATATTAAGAGGATATGCAACTTGAAGGACTAATGTATCCTTTAGTTGTAAAAATGATTTCCAACGGTCTTTTTTCTCCTCCATAAATGAGGAAAAATTATCTGCTTGATCTTTCAAATCCATAAAGAGTAGATAACAGTACATTGTCCTGTTTGTACATTTAGGTAAGGTTATCATCACTAGGGCTGAGTTGGGGGGGGGCGACATTCATCTGTACAATGAATAATGGGTAAACACAGCCAGAGTGAACTTGGAGCAAGCCTATTTAAATGGAGTTTGTGCTTAAGCTTATAAAGCCTTCTGGGGTTTGAAATAATATTTAAAATTGGAAAGAATGGGTAGCACAAAATGGAGGGATGTGTGTGGAAGAATGATACTTGAATCAGTGATAGAGGTACCCAGGGAAAACTTTAAGTCTTCTGTCAGCTGGAGACAGGAGAAAGCTTCGAATATCCTCCATTATTCTTGGAAATAATCACAAGCAGTTGGACAAATATAATAAAACGTTTAAGCAAAATGAAATGAGAGCAATAAGGCCAATTCTAATAATAGCAGCTAATATCTAATATCTAGGCTACAACCTTTGTTTAGAGAGGAAGGAAAATATAAAGCTTGCTAAAGCAATCTAATATCAGAGAGAGGGGGAGGAAAAAAGGAAGGGAAGAGAAGGATGGAGAGAGAAGGGAAAGGAGGGGAGAAGGAGAGTGACGGAAAAAATGGGGCAGAAAGAAAAAGAGGGGAAATAAAGAATTAGTGGACAGGGTTTAGAAGAGGGAGAAAAGGGAAGAGTGAAAGAAAAAAGGGAGAGGGAGGCAAACAGACAGGGGGATGAGGAGCAGAGAGAGACAAACAGAGACAAAGAGAAGATATAAACAAATATAAAATGCATATAATCTATTGATTGAAGATACTTTACAAAAATAGAATGATTAAAGGAACATGCATTGAAAGGAATCTTGAAAGCCATCTAGTCGATGCCCTTCATTTCTAAAGATGAGAAAATTGAAGCTAGGAGCAATTCAAAGACTTGGCCAAGGTCTCATAGGTAATATATGGCAGAAATGGAATTTGAACTTAGGTTCCCTGACTCCAAATCAATTTTACCAACCTTTCTAATCCCCTTGCCCAAATCACACAGCCAGAGTTTGAATAAATCAGGAGAAATACTGCACATGTGTAGTGCTCTGGCTCTGACTCCCTTTTCTCTCTGCACTGCTCCGCCCGAATATTACAGTAATTAAGTCTCAGAGCTGTCCTGCAAGGTGGTTCTAGAGAAGGTGTTACTATTACTTTGAAGGATTTAGTCACAGTCTGAGCTACAGAAAGAAATGGTATGACAACCACAACTCAGCAATCCGTTCCTCCAGATGATGCCCACTCCTCTCATTAAAGAATATAGAGGAGGAAAGTAGAAATGCCTTTTGAGAACTGGAATCAACCAGAATATGCAATAGAATCTTTGTGTGTGTGTGTGTGTGTGTGTGTGTGTGTGTGTGTATGTGTGTGTTCCTCTCATAAATATATCTGTTGTTAATCTAATAAAAACAAAGACATGGTAAAATGCCAATATTGGATTTTGGAATTTTGTGATATTTTCAATTAACTAAGATTATTAGAGTATATATATATATATATTTCTATTCCCAGTGCCTCTATGGTATATATCTATATAGCTCATAATGGTTAACTATTAAGGCAATGGGTAAATTGGATAGATTATTGGATTTGGAATGAAGGAGAGACCTAGGTTCAAACACCACCTCTGTCACTTCTTTAATATGTTTTCATAATAGTACTCCAGAGTATTTAATCTCCCTAAGTCTTAGACAGCTCTTCAAATATTAGAAATTATAGACAAATCTCTTCCTTCTATCATTATTTTCAATTGATCTTGTCTGTATCTTGTTTTTACATCATTTTGCAGTTTGCAGGATATCTCCCCATGCAACTAGACTGTGAACTCTTTGAGAGGTGTTTTTATTTTGTTGTGTATTTTTGGCCTTTCTTTGTATCGCCAGTATTTAGCACAGTACCAATGAATATAAGAGGCACATCATAATCATTCTTATCAAAATAGAAGTAACAGCAGTAGCAGTGGAAATAATAGTTGGAATAGCAGAAATGGAAGAAAGAGAACAGCAGTAGTATAAAAGTTAGCAGAAATGGTAGTGGTGGTAGTAGTAGTAGCAGCAGTAGTGATAATAATAGTAGGAGTAGTTGCAATAGCAGTAGTGTGACAGGTATAAAAGAGGAGTTGCAATATAACAACAACAATGATAAAACCACTAGGTAGTTTAATAAATGGAATAATGGATTTGGAGTCAAATCTAGGCTGACTCTGGCTCTATGACCCTGGACAAGTCACTTAACCACTATCTGCCTTAGTTTTCGCATCTGTAAAACCAGAATAATAATAGTGTCTGTTGATAATATTTATAAAATGTTTTACTTACTTTAAAGTGCTATATTAAGTTTATTAATGGTACTTGTTTTTATGTATTTGCTAACTTCACCTGTTAACTTTCAATTTGCCTCTAGGGAGAACCTAGGTCTCTCCTTCATTCCAAATCCAATAATCTATCCAATTTACCCATTGCCTTAATAGTTAACCATTATGAGCTATATAGAATACACTTTTTCCCCCTTCTAATAATCTTAGTTAATTGAAAATATTGCAAAATTCCAGGAATTCCTTTGATGATGAATTTTGTATATTTCTAAGTGTTTTTTTCCATAATACTTGGTAAAAAAGTAGTGATCAATCAATCAATAAACATTTATTAAGTGCATACTACTTACCAGCTACCATGGAGGTACTGGGAATAGAAATATTAAGAATTAAAGAAATTCTTGGCCATTTTAGGAATAGGTAAAGAAGTAATTTTTATAAGCAATAGTTATCTTTCAGTCATGTCTGACTCTTTGTGACCCCTTTGAAGTTTTCTTAGCAAAGATCATAGAGCAGTTTTCCATTTCCTTCTCCATTTTATAGGCAAGGAATCTGAGGCAAGCATGGTTAAGTGACTTGCCCAGGGTCACAGAGCAAATAATAGTCTGAGAAGGAAATTTCACTCAATTATTCCTAATGCCAAGTCCAGCATATTTACAACACAGTCTCACAGTGTTGAAATATAATATGTATACACATACATACATATATGTGTAGCAACATATAATTATTTTGAATATAAGTAACTTTTAATATAGTTTTTGTACAAGCTCATATAGTTTATATATATACAGTTTTCATATAAGTTCATATGCAATTTTATGTAGTATATATATGTATATATATATATATATATATATATATATATATTTCATATAAGGTTATAGAGTTTAGCGTTAATTTGTTCTCCCATAAATACAACATTTTATTAGCACAACAGACCAGTAAGAGAATGAATCAGCCTCAAATAGGTTGGATAAACTGTAGGCGGACAAAAAGAAAGAATAATGTATCCTGTTGAATTAGACAATATAGCCTATAAAGTTAGGATCTTAGTAGCATGGGCCCACTGCTACAAAGTTGAACGTGATCCTAAAGGGCCTTTGGGCCAAACCCCTCATTTTTAAGATGAATAATTTCAGGTCTAAAGAGCTTGCTACATCTCAGAGGTCTCATATATACATAAGGAAGAAGGGTAGTGGGGGAAGGAGGAGAACTCAAAAACTGCAACTAGTTTGAGTTTAGTCCCAAAAGGAAAATTTGCCTTAGAATGAGAAATTTAGAAGAAACTAACAAAACAATGTATTCTTCTAAAGAACAAGGTGGGAGTAGAATCTGATGGGAGACTAAGACACAGTCAGGGGTCAGTCGAGTTCAGGAATGAGCTCACAGTTCCCCTGGGATTTCCATTAAGACTGTATCGTAGTTCCTAAATCATATAATCTTCTAATCTTCAGTTTCCTTAACTTTGAATAGAGGTAGTATTGTTGTAAGGGATTAATAAGATAATATTTGTGAAGTGCTCTATAAATCTTAAGCATCCTGTATAAATGCTAGCTCTCATGATATTTTTCATTTATCTACCAACCCACCCATATGGCATTCACCTCTTGATCCATTCATTTTCTATCCCCCATCTATCATCTCTCCTTTTTCTCTATGCACCCATTTATCAATCCAACTATCCATTTATCTACCCATCCATCTGATATTCATATATTCACTGAAGAACTGAATTTGCATATAAAGTAGACACTGAGGAAGAAACAAAATTTAATTAGCAGCAAGTGAATTCCTGCCTTCATAAAGATTACAGTTTCTTAAGAAGGGCACAGAGACCCAATTCAGATAACCATGTTGTACAGATAATATCAGTTATGGGTATTTGGTCAAGGGGAAATACAGGTAGTTATTTTTCCAAGACTCGGAGCTTCTCAAAAAGTGGGCTAGTGAGACTTTAATTTGTCAAACTTCCAATTCTTTAGAGTATACATTTCATCACTTGGTATTGAAAATTACCTGAAGATCTCTAAACAAAGGGTAATGAACACAAGTGAGGAAGTCTCATAAACAGTAGACCAGGCTCCTTGTGGGGGGCTACAGGGAGCGTCTGGCCTGTGATGTCTTCTCTTATTTAACATCTTCATTCATAAGCCGGGATAGGGAATAGACAGCGGGTTGATGAAATTCACAGATGGTACTCATTTGGGAGATATTATGAATACCAGGGATATCAGGGAAATGATACAAAAGGACCGAGGGAAAGAATAACAATGAGATTTGACTTTGAAAATGCAAACCAGTGTGACTGAATATATATGAACAGCAAAAAAGCCCAACCTTTTAAATAGAAGAGCGAAAACTGGAAGTCAGTGTTGAAAGTGAGATCAAGGTGGATAGTGGATGTTGAATTTGAAGTGGGTTTGTCATATCACAGAGGCAAAATTACCAGCATACCAAAAAAAAATCACAACAAACTAGATGAATAGGACCTGGGACTGAAGCAAATGAGGTTAGATGAGCATAGGACAAGGGATGCCATTGCTATTTTCCTCTTAGAATTGATGATATACATGATTTTCATGTTGAAATAAATCATAATAATTAAATGTGGTGAATTAGTATTGTACTGTAAGGAATGTTAAAACCATCTACCAGTCAATAGGAATTTATTGAGGATCTACTATGTACCAGATACTTTTGTAGATGCTAGTGACAGATACAAGGTGCATATTATAGTAGTTGCCTCGTTATGTAGTTTCATTGGCATAGTAAAGAAACTCAAATATAAGGCAACGCCTAATTTCTAACTTGTAGTCTTGGCCACAAGAGGTTATGTGACTTGCCCAGGAAGGCACAGCTGGAAGGTTTCAGAGGTGATCCTTGAACCTGGGTCTTTCTGGGTTTGAGGTTGGTTTTCCATGAGTACATATGCATGCGGTATAAACATGTGTATTTCTACACACATAAGTCCACAGTCCATGTATGTGTACATATTCATACAAACACGTGTTACATACATATATATATATATATATATATAGTTTAATGATAAAAGGGATTTATTTTATGTTTTAAGATTTACAATGTGCTTTTTTGAACCTCTCAAATCCCCGAAAGGAGGGAATTCAAGAATAACAACAAACAGGCCATACCTCTGTGGAATGATGAGGGATTTAAGGCAGAAATACTCCCCACAACTGCCTTCATTAGAGAGTTGCAGTTGCTTAGAGTATATTTAAATATTGTAGTTGTAGTGGATTTGAAAAGAAATATAGGGGGAACAGAATAAGTATTTATTGAACTCTCTTAGTTTTTTTTTAAGGCATTGTACTAAGCCCTTTAGACATATTATCTCATTTGACCATCACAAAAATTCTAGGAGATAGGGGTTGTTAGGATTCCCACTTTACAGTTGAGGAAACTGAGGCAAATCAAGCTGACTTGTTTAGGGAAATAAAGTAAACTTCTGGAACTGGATTTGAACCCTTCTTCCAGGTTTTAGGAGGGGCATTGGATCCACTGTATGTTGTCAAAGAGGATTCTACTGTTAAGGTGAGATGGCTTTAGGGACTTTGGAGAGGGTAGATTCACAACTTGGAGGCAGCATAGTATAGAGTATAGGATTTGGATTCAAGTATCTGGATTTAAATGCCACTCGGCCTCTTGTTATTTGAGTAATCTTAGAAAGTCAACTAACCTTATTAGGTCTCAAAACCTCATCAGGAAAAGGAAAGATTACTAGTTTCTGAGATTCTTTGTAACTCTAAATCTAAAATTATATGAATTATTTTTTTTTGTGGCCCTTTTAAGGTCATCTACAGTAAATTGTGCTTTCTAGTCATCCAAAATCTGCTAAAGGTCCAATCATGTTTGGATATGTCAAGAATTTCTAATTCAACATTGGAAGGTTTGGCATGGCAACCTGCTCCATACATCCAGAGAATCACTAGTCGGTGACATAATAGATAAGTCCTAGGGAGCTGTTGGATGGTCAGAGGTTAAGTGACTTGTCCTACTCAGCTATTCAGGGATCAAGAAAGGTTTTGAACCAACTCCTCTTGAATCTATGCATAACTATCTACTGGACTTTGTACTCGGGGGCAGCTGGGTGGCACAATGGCCTTTGAGCCAAGAGGACAGGTGTTAAAATCCAGCCTCATACTTGACACTGACTGACTGTGTGACCTTGAGTAAATCACTTTACCTTGATTTCCTTACATCCAGGACCGTCTCCAGGCATTCTGATACTTTCTAGCTTCTGCACCCAGATAGCTCTGGAGGAGAAAGTGAGATTGGTGACTTAGCATAACATCCTCTCACTCAAATCCAATTCATGTCCTTATCAAGGCATCACCTCCCCTGATGACATGGACTTCTTTGGGAATGGAAGAACAAACATCAACTATATACTTCCTATATATTGACAATACTTATTTTAAAAAAATATTGTTTGAATTCCAACGTATCTTCTGGAACACCGGTTTATGATTAGATTATATATTCAGTCACATTTTGGGGGGTGAATTTTATTTAGAAACTAAGTCTTCAAAAATGGCAGTCCATATTGTGTTTCCAATTAGTTAGGATGGCTTAGGAGGCACTAATTCAACAAAATATATTTTTAAAATTAATTTGGGAAGCCACTAGAGATAGGGTGAGGAAGCTGTAGAAGTATATTTGGAGCTACATTTTGACAGCAGATACTTGTACTTGGAATCAGAAAGTCCTGGGTACAAGGCCTTCTGCCTTTGGCACTCATTATAGTGCTCTAACTCAGCCCAAGCCACTTAACCTCCTTGAATTTGACACTTCATTGATGCTTATTTATTGCTAGACTTAATTACCATTTCAGGGATGTTGTTGGTCCTTTGGGGATTCATATACAGAATGAAAAAACAAACATATGAATACATGTAAAAGGATGGGGGAAGAAGGAAGGAAAGCCACAAGGACAACATAGACAATGTCTATGATATAAAGAAAAAACACATTGAATAGTAGCTTTATTCAAGGCAAGGGAGACATGACCAAGTAGAAGGAGCATTGACTCTGGACTCTAAGAACCTTAAGTCAAATCCTCTCTGGATTATTACTATTATGTGCGTTTTATGATCTTGGAAAAATTATGTAGCTTTTCTGAGTCTCAGTTTCCTTATCTGTAAATGAAGTGTTTGGATTATATGACCTTCGAGAGTCTCTTCTAGATCTAGGGTCTTAGGGGGGGAAAAATAAAATTATCAGTTCATACACATGATTTTCCTGTCTTTTAACAAACAGAAAGTAAAAGATTAGGCTTACCCATTGCAACCATTTTCTTTGCATTCATTTTTAGTAGGTTTTTAAAAAAATGTTGGTCTTTCTTCCTCCTAAGTGGTAATATTTAAATTGTCTTGTTTTGGTTCTTGCTTATATAGAATTAATCATCTGGAGCTGGGTTGATCATTGGATTAACCACTCTGTCATTGGTTTAGTCAGAAAGCATTTATTAAACACCTATTGTATTCATATTCCAGGCCCTGTGCCACACTGGAAATACAAAGAAAGACAAAGAGTAGTTCCTAGGCTTTTTAGGTTCTTTATTTTTTGCAAGGCAATGGAGTTAAGGGACTTGCCCAAGGCCACACAACTAGGTCATTATTAAGTGTCTGACATCAGATTTGAACTCAGGTACTCCTGACTCCAGGGCCAGTGCTCTATCCACTGTGCCACCCAGCCGCCCCCCATTCCTAGGCTTTTTTAACTTACTTTTAAGTTATTCTTTAGTGTTTCAGTTATTCTTCTTTACTCTGACCTAGGCAAACTCATGCTTAGGTTCGGAAACATGTTACGCCTTCTATATTTTAGGATCTGAAATATCTTATGATCAACTTGGAGCTTCAAAGGATCTTTGAGATCATCTAGTCCAACTCTCATCTTACATGAACCCCTTATGCTACTTTCTGAAGCTATGAACTAGCACCCACTTTCAATTCAGCACTCATTTATTCGAACCCTGGGCTTCTGATTGGTGAGCATCCATTGGCCTTATCTTGCCTGAATGCAGATCCTCTGGCTATTTCCCAGTTATTTCCATGCCATTATACCATTATACTGAACCTCCGTGTCTCCTTTCTCTTTACCCCATTACACATTCTTCCTCACGTACCCACACACATCCACATACATCTCCCCACAGACACCCATACCCCCCTCCCCTGGGAGTGGGATGCTAGTAGGAGAACTCTAAAAGTCAGTGAAAACCTTACCATTCCTGGAAAGGATATGTCATCCAATATGATCCCAATGACATACCATTCCCTCTGATTTCCCTCTCTAAAACATGTATTCTTGCCCATCTTTTAAGCATATTCTCTTTCAGGATTGCAACATAAGATCTTAAAGGGAGACACTGTTTTGCTTGCTAGTTTTTGTATCACCAACATTTAGCACATTATTGGGTACATCATGAGTTTTTAATCAATGGGTTTTCATTCATTCATTCATTCATTCATTCATTCCAGATCAAGAAACTATCTTGCAAAAAGGTTGAGTAATATGCCCAAGGTCGCAAGGTTAGCGAACATCAACTAAGATGTACTCAGGTTCCTTGCACTTTGTCTATTGTACTGCGTCCAGTTCTGAAGATGGACTGTCCATTTGGATGAGGAATCTTGCATAAATAGAATTTCAGTCAATTATTTCAGTCAAAATGACTCAATGGGACTCACTAGTATCCTGCCTGAAGGGCAGGGGCCATTTGGCTCAGCCCTCAAAGCTAGGAACTAACAATGTTAGTTGGGAGCCCCTACATTGCTGAGAACATCTAAGAAGACAGGCTCCTAACATCTTTAAGGACATTTTTTATGGACTTACAAACACACATTTTTCCTTATACCCATTTCCCAAGGAGAATAGGAAGGGGGGAGAGAAGAGCAGAGAAGAGGTGAAGGGGTAATGTTTCTTCTCTGCCTGCTTGGACCAGGTGAGAATTAATGTCTCAGATGCTTCTGACCTCTGAATTTGAGGTGTAGGGTTCATAAATGTCAAAATTGACACCAGAGATCCTTATATATAAATAGTAAACTTGAGAGGGATGAATGTGTCTTCTGATCGTGATCTCTGTGTAATTGATTTTGACAGAGAACAGTGACAGGGACTTTTTTTTTCTTTTTGTTCTGAGCTCCAAGACAAACTGCTGTCACTCTAAAAGATCATAAACTGGCACAAATGGCAAGGACCTAGATATCAGTTAGTCTAACTCTTTATTTAGTTTTTTTTTTAGTATTAAAACTTTTTTCCTTTATTCTTAGTTGCCAAGTCTTTGTTTTTGTTTTCCTTCAGTCTGTCCCCTTTCCCCTGTGATGGGGAAAGAGAAAAAAAAACTTGTAACAAATGTGCCTAGATAAGCAAAACACATTGCTAAGTTTGTCTTAGTTTGAATCTTTTATCCATTACTTTTCTGTCTGGAAATGGATAGCATTTCCCCAGTTCTCTTCATTGATGAGAATTTTTAAATTCAAAACTGTTGTTACTATGGCATACACTGTTCTCATTTCTGGTCACCTACTCTGTGGTTTCTCTGAAACCATCATATCTTAAAATTCCAATAGTATTCCATTATATGGGACAGTTAGGTGGCTAAGTGAATAGAAATTTGGGTTTGAAGTGAGGAAGACCTGAATTCAAACTTACCAGTTTGTGTGATTCTGGTTGAGTGACTTCAGTTTCCTCATTTCACTTGTAAAATGTAAAATTTGTAAAAGGAACTAGAGAAAGAAATGGCAAACCACTCCAGTATCTTTTGCAGGAAACTGAATTATTTGAGTATAAGTCAATTGACAATAAGACCATCAAAAATCTGCACTGTCAAAAAACTGCAAATGTGCCATGTTAACGATGAGACCATCAAGAAGGATAGCTAAGGGGCGCTAGGTGGCGTCGTGGATAAAGCACCGGCCCTGGAATCAGGAGTACCTGGGTTCAAATCTGGTCTCAGACACTTAATAATGACCTAGCTGTGTGGCCTTGGGCAAGCCACTTAACCCCATTGCCTAGCAAAAACCTAAAGAAAAGAGGGTATTAAACAAGGAAAAGAGGTTTATAAAAAGCATTTTGTCTTATGGAACATCATCACTTAACACATTTTGAAATCTTTCCCTTTCCTCCTCTGCTGCACAGGCTACATAGCCATGAAATCCTACCTTTGTCAGACTCATCTTTCTAATGCCCACTGAACTCAGAGTTAGTTTCTAGCTGCCATCATCCTCTTAGGAATCAGCTCCCTGGAGCCTGCATTCAGGTCCAGGCACTCCTCTCCATCTTCACTCCAACCATCTCAAAGGCTATCTATTTGCTGATAATACAATCTCCTCTCGTCAGATGCATTTGAAGGGCATTAATGGAAAAAGATAACTCAGTCAAGGGAAGGAGGGAGGTGAAATTTCCCCTCTCTTGGCATTCATCTTTGGCAAACACTGTTATTTAAAGGGGGAAAGCACACACACACATAACACACACACACACACACACACACACACACACACACACACACACAGAGCAAGAAGTATGGTGCTATGATCCTAGTCATTGCTATATTAAACCAGAGAAGAACCCGAAGGGGAGAAGAAAGGAAGAGATGTATTCTATGTAAATATTCACTGTCTGGAAGAATGGGATCCATTGCTTTGGAAGCATGTGTCAATTATCTAAATTGGAATTAATACCTTTAGGCTGCCATATATAAAGTATGACTTCGCAAGACAGAAACACTGAGTGTTCCATTTTCTTTTCCAATGCAACTCGATTACCACTTAACGTGCAAAAAAGGCTCTTTCATTACTGTAAACTAGATTGCATTATACAGTATGCAGCACTTAGCCAATTTTAACTGCATGTCTCTTGTCTCATTCTTAATGGGTAGAAACATGAATGCCTTAGTGGGCTTCACATATCTCCTCCTGCCTAGAAAGACAGTATAATCCCATCTTTCTTTGGTAATGGCTAAAGAGAAGAATGAGCCTTAAGCTTTTTTTTTTCTTTTTGAGTCCTCATTTAAGTCATCACAAACAAGAGTCTATAAAACCAATAGGTTACATATTCATTCTGAAGTCAAGCACCAAGATAGGGAAACCAAAAGAACATACAATTTGTATAATAAGAAAGGGAGGGGGATGAAACCTTTTTGTTTATAAAAAAAAGGAAAGAAAAGAAAACAGAACCCAGACCTTTTGATAATGCCTCTAGGATTATGAAAGGTATTAGTTGTATTGATACAAAATACAAGAGTGTAGCTTAAAGGTATTTTTTTCTTTTTATTTCTAAAGAAATAAGCAATTACTTTTTGTAAAAAGGAATAAAAATATGTGAAAAACATGAGGGTGGGGAGTCTGAACAACAAAAGTGTTGGGTTTAAAGCATTAAGAATAGAAGATAAAGAAGCTTGTCAGATGTACCTGTATCTAATTCTATCAGATTCCTCCTTATCCTATCTTTACCCTTCACCCAAGAATCACTTGAGTTTGACAAAATGATAGTATTAGAAACCAAACACAAGCAGAGCTTTTTACACAGGCACCAAAATGAACTCTGTACTGGTAAAGGCCATACGAGGCAACAGCAACCTGAGGGGCATGAATTGACTGCACTTTGACAGGCCAAGAAGGGGTTGATGGGAAGACTGTATTTCATTGCCTTTAGACATGTCATTGGACTATGAAGAAAAATGTGAGAAAAACATAGAATGAAGTAGTTTTGGGATCAGGGTTAGTTCCAGGGGAAAATTGAAGACCAAAAAAATTAGTCATATATTCAATCAATGAACATTTACAGTATTTGCCATCTGTGATGTATTGGACATTGTACTAAGTAGTAGGGATATAAAGAAAGATAAAATATAGTTCCTAGTCTCAAGGAGTTTCACCAAATGTCAAAGAGACAACATGTAAACCATGGACAAACATGATACATACATACATACATATATATATACATATATATATATATATATATATATGATAAATCTGAATCAGTAGAGGAAAAGCACTAGAATTAAGGAATTTTTGAAAAGAAGGTGAGATTTTAGCAAGAATGGAAGCAAATAAGGCAATCTTGAAGTCAGGGGGGAGGAGAGAGCATTGCAGACCTAGGGTTCCAGGCATGGGTTGCCAGTGAAAATGCACTCAGCTGATGTAGTGTCTTGTTTAAGTAAGAAGAATGAGGCCAGTATCTGTGGATCACAGAGGACTTTAGTGGTGATATAAGAAATAAATCTGAAAAGGTATAGTGAGAACAGGTAATGAATGGCTTTGAAAACTAGAGCATTTTATATTTGATCCTTGAGGTGATATGAAGCCACTGGAGTTTCTTGAATGGGTTAAGGGTTGAAGAAGTGACATGGTTAAAACTATACTTTTCTAGGATCACTTCCTTGGTTAAATGAAGATTGGATCATGAAAGGAGAGATCTGAGGTAGGCAGCTCCAATCACAGGTAAGTATTATAGTTCAGAAATGAGGGAATTATATAGGGTGGTAGCAGAGAAGAGGATATCTATCTATGTATCTATCTATCTAAATCTACCTATCTATCTTTATTTATATCTATCTAGATTATATATATATGTATATATATATATATTTATATGTATGTACATACACATATACAAACACAAACACACACATCCATTCAACTATCTATCTATCTATCTGGGCATAAAACCAATAGATCATGGATACAAATTCAAAAAGGGAGTGAGGGGACTGAGTGAGCCTGGGGAATGAGAGATTGGTGGTGCCTTCAATATATTTACAGATTTTTACAAAGTTACATATGTATTCATTACATATTTACAATTTTTTTTATTTTTATTAAAGATATTATTTGAGTTTTACAATTTTTCCCCAATCTTGCTTCTCTCCCCCCACCCCCACCCCACAGATAGCACTCCGTCAGTCTTTGCTTTGTTTCCATGTTGTACCTCGATCCAAATTGGGTGTGATGAGAGAGAAATCATATCCTTAAAGAGAACAGAATTCTCAGAGGTAAACAGATCAAACCATAAGACATCTGGGTTTTTTTTTCCGAATTAAAGGGAATAGTCCTTGTACTTTGTTCAAACTCCACAGCTCCTTATCTGGATACAGATGGTACTCTCCTTTGCAGACAGCCCAAAATTGTTCCCAATTGTTGTGCTGATGGAATGAGCAAGTCCTTCAAGGTTGAACATCACTCCCATGTTGCTGTTAGGGTGTACAGTGTTTTTTCTGGTTCTGCTCATCTCACTCAGCATCAGTTCATGCAAATCCCTCCAGGTTTCCCTGAAATCCCATCCCTCCTGATTTCTAATAGAACAATAGTATTCCATGACATACATATACCACAGTTTGCTAAACCATTCCCCAACTGAAGGACATTTACTGGATTTCCAATTCTTTGCCACCACAAACAGGGCTGCTATAAATATTTTTGTACAAGTAATGTTTTTACCCTTTTTTCCTCATCTCTTCAGGGTATAGACCCAGTAGTGGTATTGCTGGGTCAAAGGGTATGCACATTTTTGTTGCCCTTTGGGCATAGTTCCAAATAGCTCTCCAGAAGGCTTGGATGAGTTCACAGCTCCACCAACAGTGTAATAGTGTCCCAGATTTCCCACATCCCTTCCAACAATGATCATTATCCTTCCTGGTCATACTGGCCAATCTGAGAGGTGTGAGGTGGTACCTCACCGAAACTTTAATTTGCATTTCTCTAATAATTAATGATTTAGAGCATTTTTTCATATGGCTATGGATTGCTTTGATCTCATCTGTAAATTGCCTTTGCATATCCTTTGAGCATTTGTCAATTGGGGAATGGCTTTTTGTTTTAAAAATATGACTCAGTTCTCTGTATATTTTAGAAATGAGTCCTTTGTCAGAGTCATTATTTGTAAAGATTGTTTCCCAATTTACTACTTTTCTTTTGATTTTGATTACATTGGTTTTACCTGTGCAAAACCTTTTTAATTTAATGTAATCGAAATCATCTAATTGGTTTTTAGTGATGTTCTTCAACTCTTCCTTAGTCATAAACTGTTCCCCTTTCCATAGATCTGACAGGTAGACTAGTCCTTGATCTTCTAATTTGCATATAGTATTGTTTTTTATGTCTATATCCTGTAACCATTTGGATCTTATCTTGGTAAAAGGTGTGAGGTGTTGGTCTAAGTTTCTTCCATACTAACTTCCAATTATCCCAGCAGTTTTTATCAAAGAGGGAGTTTTTATCCTGGTGGCCTGACTCTTTGGGTTTATCAAACAGCAGATTACTATAATCCTCTCCTGCTTTTACACCTAGTCTATTCCACTGGTCCACCACTCTATTTCTTAGCCAATACCAAACAGTTTTGATGACTGATGCTTTATAATATAATTTTAGATCTGGTAGTGCTAAGCTACCTTCGTTTGCATTTTTTTTTCATTAAGCTCCTGGCAATTCTTGACTTTTTATTTCTCCATATGAATTTACTTACAATTTTTTCTAGCTCATTAAAGTAATTTTTTGGAATTTTGATTGGTAGGGCACTCAACAGATAGTTTAGTTTTGGTAGAATTGTCATTTTTATTTTATTAGCTCTACCTATCCATGAGCAGTTGATATTTGCCCAGTTATTTAAATCTGATTTAATTTGTGTGAAAAGTGTTTTATAATTGTTTTCAAAAAGATTCTGAGTCTGTCTTAGCAAATAGAGTCCCAAGTATTTTACACTGTCTGAGGTTACTTTGAATGGAATTTCTCTTTCTAGCTCTTCCTGCTGTTTCTTGCTAGTCATATATAGGAAAGTTAAGAATTTATGGGGGTTTATTTTACAACCTGCAACTTTGCTAAAATTGCTAATTGTTTCCAGTAGTTTTTTAGATGATTTCTTGGGATTCTCTAGGTAGACCATCATGTCATCTGTCTCTTCCTTCCCAATTCTAATTCCTTTAATTTCTTTTTCTTCTCTAATTGCTGATGCTAACATTTCTAATACAATATTGAATAGTAGTGGTGATAATGGGCACCCTTGTTTAACCCCTGATCTTATTGGGAATTCCTCTAGCCTCTCCCCATTGAGTATAATGCTTGTTGATGGTTTCAGATAGATACTGCTCATTATTTTAAGGAACAGTCCATTTATTCCTACACTCTCTAGTGTTTTTAATAGGAAGGGATGCTGTATTTTGTCAAAAGCTTTTTCAGCATCTATTGATATGATCATATGGTTTCTGATAGGTTTGTTATTGATATAATTGAGTATACTAACAGTTTTCCTAATATTGAACCAACCCTGCATTCCTGGAATAAATCCTACTTGATCATACTGTATTATCCTAGTGATGACATTTTATTTAGGATTTTTGCATCTATATTCATGAGGGAAATAGGTCTATAATTTTCTTTCTCTATTTTAACTCTTCCTGGTTTAGGTAGCAGTACCATATTGGTTTCATAGAAAGAATTAGGCAGAGTTCCATCTTTCCCTATTTTTCCAAAGAGTTTATATAGGATTTGAAACAATTGTTCCTTAAATGTTTGGTAGAATTTAGTTGTGAATCCATCAGGCTCTGGAGATTTTTTTTTTTAGGGAGTTCACTAATGGCTTGTTGAATTTCTTTTTCCGAGATAGGGTTGTTCAGGTATTTAATCTCTTCTTCATTTAACCTGGGCAACTTATATTTTTGTAAATATTCATCCATTTCACTTAGATTATCAAATTTATTGGCATAAAGTTGGGCAAAATAGTTCCAAATTATTACTTTAACTTTCTCTTCATTGGTGGTGAGCTCACTTTTTCATTTATAATACTAGCAATTTGGTTTTCTTCTTTCTTTTTTTTTAATCAAATTGACCAGAGGTTTATCAATTTTATTGGTTTTTTCATAATCCCAACCTTTGGTGTTATTTATTAATTCAATAGTTTTTTTGCTTTCAATTTTATTAATTTCTCCTTTGATTTTTAAAATTTCTAATTTGGTATTTGATTGGGGATTTTTGATTTGTTCTTTTTCTAATTTTTTTAGTTGCATGTTTAGTTCATTGATTTCCTCTTTCTCCAATTTATTCATATAAGCATTTAGAACTATAATATATCCCCTGAGAGTTGCTTTGAATGAATCCCATAGGTTTTGGTATGTTGTTTCATTATTATCATTATCTAGGATAAAATGGTTAATTCTTTCTATAATTTGTTTTTTGGTCCACTCATTTTTTAAGATGAGGTTATTCAGTTTCCAACTTGCTCTGGGTCTATATCTCCTTGGCCCAGTATTGCATATGACTTTTATTGCATTGTGATCTGAGAAAGATGGATTCACTATCTCTTCCTTTCTGCAGTTGATCATTAGGTTTTTATGTCCTAGTACCTGGTCAATTTTTGTATAAGTTCCATGTACTGCAGAGAAAAAGGTATATTCCTTCCTATCCCCATTCAGTTTCCTCCATAAGTCTACCATATCTAATTTTTCTCTAACAATCTATTTACCTCCCTAATTTCTTTCTTGTTTGTTTTATGATTTGATTTATCTAGATCTGATAGTGGGAGGTTGAGGTCTCCTATTAGTAGAGTTTTGCTGTCTATGTCTTCCTGTAATTCTTTCAGCTTCTCCTCTAAGAATTTGGGTGCTGTCCCACTGGGTGCATATATATTCAATATTGAAATGACTTTATTGTCTATGGTACCTTTTAGGAGGATAAAGTTTCCTTCCTTATCTCTTTTAACGCTATCTATTTTTGTTGCTCCTTTTTCTGATTTAAGGATTGCTACCCCTGCTTTTTTTACTTCAGCTGAAGCAAAATATATTTTGCTCCAACCTTTTACCTTTACTCTATATGTATCTCTCTGCTTCAAATGAGTTTCTTGTAAGCAGCATATTGTAGGATTCTGGTTTTTAATCCACTCTGCTATTTGCTTACGTTTTAAGGGAGAGTTCATCCCATTCACATTTAAGGTTATGATTACTAATTCTTTATTGCCCTCTGTGCTATCTTCCCTCTGTTTGTATTTTCCCCCTTTCCCCCCCTTTTATCCATATTCCCCAGTATTTTGTTTTTGAATACCACCCCCTTCAGTGTGTTTGCCCTCCTATATCACTCCTTCCCCTTCCCTTCCTTTTGTTATTTCCCCTTATTTCCTCCACTCCCCTTCCCTTCCCTTTCTCTGTCCCCCCTCCCCTTTTCCCCTTTTATTTCTTGAAAGGTTAGATGTTTTATAAGTTAACTGAGTATGTGTAGGTTGACTTTAAGCCAAGTCTGATGAGAAGATTCAGGTGTTTCTCTTCTACTCCCTTCTTCCCCCTCTATTACCATAGGTTTTTTGTACCTCTTAGTGTAATGAGATTTGTCCCATTCAATCCCCTCCCTCCTCCCATCTCTTTCCTGTCCCCCTTTTTAGGGAGGTAGTGTATTTTTTTTTAGATCGTTCTATCTAAATCATAGAAAATTCTGAGTGTCTGTCCCTTCTAGTTCAGTATGTTCTGTTGAATAGAGTCCAAATTCCTGAGAGTTATTAGAGTCTTTCTCCCTGGTGGAGTTAAAGCCAGTTACATCCCATTAGATATCAGTCTCATGGATAGGTCATGGATGTCCAGCATTTCTGGGTAGGTATATTCTCTCTGTTACAGTTACATTTCTCAGGATTCTCAGGATTTATGAGAGTCTCCCCCCCCCCCCCCCCATGCTGGGATATAGCCAGTTTCAACTTGCTGGATTGCATTTTTTTCCTTTTACCACCCCCCCCTTTTTTTTTTACCTTTTCATGTGTCTCTTGAACCTCTTGTTTGATATCCAAATTTTCTGTTTAGCTCTGGTCTTTTCATCAGAAATTTTTGGAATTCTTCCATTTCACTAAATGTCCATCTTTTTCCATGGAAGAGAAGGCTCAGCTTTGCAGGAAAGTAGATTCTTGGCTGCATTCCAAGCTCCCATGCTCTTTGAAATATCTCATTCCAGGCCCTTCGATCCCTTAAAGTTAATGCAGCCAGGTCCTGCGTGATCCTTACTGTGGCTCCTTGATATTTAAATTGTTTCTTTCTGGCTGCTTGCAGGATTTTCTCTTTTATCTGATAGTTCTGGAGTTTGGCCACAACATTCCTTGGTGTTTTCCTTTTAGGATCTTTTTCTGGTGGGGATCGATGTACTCTTTCAATAACTACTTTGCCCTCCGATTCCATGATGTCAGGGCAATTTTCCATCACTAGATCCTGTAATATTAAGTCCAGGCTTTTTTTTCTCTTCAATGTTTTCAGGAAGTCCTATAATTTTCAGGTTTCCCCTCCTCGATCTATTCTCGAGGTCAGTGGTTTTGTTGATGAGGTATTTCACATTTGCTTCTATTTTTTTCTATTTTTTGATTTTGTTTAACGGACTCTTGCTGTCTCGTGGAGTCATTAGTTTCTGTAGACTCCATTATTTTTTGGGGGAGGAGTTTTCTTCATTAACCTTTTCCAATTGGTCAATTCTACTTTTGAAAGAGCTTTCCATTTGACCCATTGAGGTTTTGAGAGAATTCATTTCTTTTTGCATTTGCTCATTTGAGGATCTGAGAGAATTATTCTCATTTTGCAAGGTATTCATTGTCTCCCCCCAATTTTCCAGTTGATTTTTAAACTCCTTCCTTATTCTTCAAGGAAGTCTTTCTGTGCCGGAGCCCAGATTGCATTCTCCTCAGAGGTTCCAGGTCTCTCTGGGTTGGGGTCTTTCCCTTCCAGGCATTTTTCTATGGATCCACCTTTCCGCTGACCCTTCTTCCTTATGCTAAGACCTTGAGTTGGGAGGTGCTGGTTCACCTGGGCTTGGGATCGCTAAAGGCTTTACTGAGTGCAGTTTCCCTGGCTGGCCAGTAGGAGGTGCTGGTTGCCCTCTCTGGGGTGTCTGTGACCTTGGTTGAGGCCTTCTCCCTTTGCTCGAGGGAGGGCATTGGAGCTATTGAGTTCTTTTGCCTCCACTCACTTGGGCTTTACCCCGGCCTGAGGCGGCTCCTCAGCTGGGCTGCTTCTTCTGCTCACACACCTGGGCCTGAGGCAGAAGTCATTTGCATTTGTTTGAGAAGAGGCCTCGGTGCGGTGGAGGCGCGGGCTCCGAGTGTCTCAGCCCCGAGGAGCCCCGGATGGTGTCCGCAGCTCTCCTGCCCCAGACCTCTCCCCGCGGCCCCTTCCCCAAGCTCCAGGGGGACAGCCCCGACACCCCGCGGCCCCAGGCCCCCTGCGTCCGGCCCCAGCGCTGCTCCAGCAGCTCCGGCTCTCGGGCCCTCAGACTCCCGGGTCCGATTCAGCTGTTGGTCCGGCTGCTCTTCCCTGGGAGCTCGGCCTCACCTGCCGGGACTCAGCCCAGGCCGCTGCGGGAGACGAGTGCTGAGCTAGATGCTCCTCTCCTGGCTTTTCTTTCTGGGGCTCCTGGTTCGGATTTCTTCGAAGAGGTTTGTTTCATGGGATAGATGGGGAAGAGATGAGGAGACTTCAGAACTGCGCCTGGCTTCTCTCCGCCATCTTGGCCCCGCTATATTTACAAATATTTATATATTTGCCTTCAATGGTAATAGGGAAATTTGGAAAAAGTTGGGGTTTGGAGGGAAAGAAAATAATGAGTTAAATTTTGGACATGTTGACTTAGAACTAAAGGAAACTTAGATCATCCAGTCAGCAAGTTCATTTTACAGATGAGGAAATTGAGATCCAAATATTTCCTTAGGTTCCCTATCGTAGGACCATAGACTAAAAGCTGAAAGGGACCTAATAGTCTAAGCATCTCACTTTTGCAGGTGAGGAAACTGAGACCTAAAGAGATCATGTGACTTGCCAAAGGCTGTACAGGTGAAGGAGTCAAAATAGGGAAGGTTAAATATTGGAAGAGGAGAAAGAAAAGGAGGAGGAGAAGAGGAGAGGGGGAGGAAAAGGAAACTAGAGTTGCAGAGATATTGTTTCATGGAGAACAGGTCATGTACAACTAATTTAATTCCTTTTCTAAACTAGTATAGGAGGTGAAATCTAGGAATATAGTTTGCTTATATTTTAGCAAAAAGTGTTATAAAAAATTCATATTCTTCTGGAGAAGATAGAAGAATGAATTATATAGTCAACTAATTAGTTAGATTTGAAAGTGGGCATCTCCAAAAGCTAATTGTTAATGTCTTAATGGCAGCAATGGTGTGCATAGAGTTCATGTTTTGACTTGGGGCACACCTGTGAATTCACCTAGTCCATTCTCCATGCTTATGTATGCTTGGCAGGCAGTCTCTATTGGGTTCACCCAGGCAACTGTGCGTGGCCCAATATTGGCAAATATTTTTAGTTATGACTTGAATAAAAGAAATGGAATGCTCATCACAACCTAACATATTGGATTATTGAGTTAGGATCTAGCAAGATCTTGACAGCCTCAATAACCAGGCTGAATCTAACAAGATGAAATTCAATAGGATATGGAAGGAAAGTCTTAAGACAAATCTTAAATGCAAAATTAATCTCACAAGGACAGGATATGGGGAGACATTTTCTGGATTATATCTGGTGCTTTGATTTGCTTAAAAGTTCAGTTTGTATCAGGTGTATGATGTAGTAACCCAGTGATATTAATGCTATCTTACCCTACACTGAGAAAAACCACTTCCAAAAATGAGGAGGCAATAATCCTCCTGTACTATGCTCTGGTTAGACTAGTGCACTATCATATTCAGTTCCATGTGCCAAAGTTTAAAAAAAATCTTGATCAACCAACAAATTTCTAGCGGAAAGTAGCCAGAGTTCTGAAAGGTCTTCAGGAAATGTCATATGAGAATTGAACAAAGACTGGTTAACCTGGAGAAGGGAAGACTGTGGGTTGGAGGGTATTAGAATTGTTGCTGTGTGGAAAATTCATTCTGGTTGGGATGGATAGTAGAACTAGCAGTGATGGCTAGAAATTGTACAGGCAAACTTAGGTTTGACATTAAATAAATAAAATTTCAAAGAATTAGAGGGATCCAGAACCAAAAAGAGCCATCATTATAATTAGTTCTACCTTCTTGGAGGTCTTCAAGTACAAATTTAGGATTAATTGATGATGAAGGGCTTCCACAAGGCCACCCAAGTAGTCAGTTACAAAAATAAGGTTCAAATCCCTAAGCTTTCCAACAACCAGAGGGTTTTCCATTTCATCATATCATCTATCCAGATAGTTTCCCTTTCACTACACCCAGTTTCACCAATCAATCTTAATTTTAAAAGATCTTCTCAATAATTTAAGTGGTCATTTGGTAAAGAGGCCCTGTGATGAGAAGGTAGCTGAAACACAATTGGTTCTGAGACTTTAATTTTAACATTATAAGCAGAATAGTCATACATTATTAAAGACTTTTACATTGTAATCCCCTTATTAATAATATATCTTTTCACCTGGAAAAGGCAAAAAGTCTTTTGGTCTTGTGTACTATTACAATGAAATTCATCTGGACTTTTATCATTTCTCCTCATTTCTTAGAAAACAAACACACACACACACACACACACACACACACACACACACACACACACGAAGAGTATCTCATTTCAGCCACAATGACACCATATCTGAAAAGGACATTTAACACAATTTGTCATCTATTTCACTGATTGCGACTATTTAGTGCATTTTCTAAGAAAGATGATTGCAACTCTCTGGCTCTTAATGTGTAATTTATTTACATGCATGCCTGCAGCCGCGCTCTGTTCATTCATCTCCTAAAGGATGGCATGAAATCATTGAAAATGATGGCCAATAAACATTATTATTATACTGCTGTCCTCTCTGGAGAATAACACCCACTGTCATCCCAAACATTGATTGACCTGTATGTCAGCACTCTTAAAAACTCGGCCATCATGAAAGCAATGTGGGCATCAAGTCCTTTTATTGCTACTTTGTCCTGATGAACCACACACAATAACAGGTTTTCAGTGAAAATAAAAAGCCCCACCAAAGGGACATTTTTTGATGCTGGCACTGAAGCAAAGGTACATTTTTTTTTTGCTTTAAAGAATGTCATATTAGCTGGGGAAAGGGCAAATTTTTGGAATCGGAAATGCATTCCAACTGGCACTGCTGTGGTTGCCCAGTGCTAAGCTATTCACATCAAGCTGAATAAATGCCACATTTGCATTTCTGATAAGTGTGAGCACATTTCTCCTTGCAAGGAGAATACCTGAAAAGTTACTTAAATGAGTCTGCCAAGATAACCTATTATCTCAACATAATTGGCTGGAGAATGGAATTTTTTTTTAATAGCAAAAGTCTTGACTCAGCAAAAAATAAAATAAAGAGTCCTAGCCTCTCTGCTTGGGGTGAGAGAGGGAGATTAGAATAAGAACAAGACACCAAAGTTGAAATGGGCAGAATGGATTTTTTTTCTCTCTTTCTCAACAAAACAGCAGACGAAAATCTTTGCCAGCAGCCAGGGGGTATTAGACAAAGTCCTTGGCAGAAGAATGCACTAATGAATGGTCCCCCTTTATCTGCCCCCTCTACCATTCTTCTATAAACATAATACAAATACTATGACATCCTCTCCATGTTAAAAAATGCTGTGCCTGTTTTCCTTAGCCAAAACACGATCCCTGAATAGACTGTCTCTTTCAAAAGCATATTATGTTGTTATAATAAATAAGACCAGACATTTTCCTTCAAAGAAAAATATTGAATGGCCACTAAAAAACCCACTGGTTTATCCTGGGATGATTAAGATGGCTAATGATGCTTGGGGCTCAAAGAGTTAGTGAAAAGAGGAAAAAATCAGAGGGTGGCTGAATGTTCTAACCCAGTCATCTTTCTAGAACATCATTATATATAATTTTTCATCATCTTTGCAGTACAGAACGAAATGGAAAGAGAGGGAAGGGACCTTGAAAGTGTGAGAAGGAAACATTTACATCTCTTGTTCAACTTGGGAAGGCTTTCAGACTCAGTAAGAGCAGTCTATTTTTCCCTCTGATATAGTCATGACTCTTAATTTGCTATTCTACCAAGAGGTGACCATAACCTATATGAAGAAACAGAACTTGACTTTGTTTCCACCCACTTACTAGCTTCTCAAGTTGCCAAAAAAATACACAATACACATATACACAAATATAATCTCCAAAACAAAACACTCTTGACGGTAATTTAAATATATACATATACACATATATTTATATACACATACATATATATATACATATATATATACATATGTATATATATATATATACACATATATACATATATGTATATATATATATCTGATCTGGCTAAAGAGCATCATTGTTTTTGGGATAATGATGAGGAGGGGGAGGGAAGAGAGACATATGGACCACAGATGCCAAACCTTATCCAAGATGAAGAGAAAAAAATGAAGAGACTTGGCTATTGTTGAGGTCTCCCTACAGCTAGGAACAGACCATATTGAAGGAGGGTTGTTGAGAAATGAGAAGAGAATGTAAATGAGTGACCAATTTTCTCTCCAGCTTCCCCAGGAGTCTCCAGGCAATTCCTGTTGTGACCTGCATCTAAATCCTTCCTCCAAATACCAGTGAGGGATAACCCTTAACAATCACCTTCACCTTGGCCTTAGAAAGGCAACCACATAACTTTAAGGCCAATATGGGTTACAAAAGTGTGGGCACACACCCACACAGTCCCTAAGCAGGTGATAACAATTTCCTACTCAAGGTCTGGCAGCTGTCAGAGGGACTCTTGGTACCTAAAAAGTCTAGACAAGGCCCCTGCTTAGCAATGGGGTAAGTTTCAAAAATTCAATTGCCAATGTTTTTCCCCATGAAAACTGTCATAAAAGTCTTTGATTTTCAAGTCCTACCAACAAAAAAAACCTATTTAAGCCAGATAAACACTGAAGTAGTGAAAATCTGAGCTTAGGAGCCAGAGTTGCTGTTTGGAACCCAAGGGAAGATAAAAAAAGGAAGATATTGTTTTAACTCCCTTCTCGATACATGGGGTGGTGGGGTAACCATCGTGCAGTAACTGTACTTTCCTTAGGACCCTGAAATTTAGAGGATGAAATAATGTGATAAAGGCAATCATAGTGGTTAGAGAGCTAGCATTGATAGAAGGAATTTTCTTACCAGGAGTTCCCCATACCAATGATGTCACAGGTCTGGACAAGATAAACACATCCATGAAGAGAAGGAGGTGGCAGAGAGAGTGAGAGATAGGGAAAGAGGAGAGAGATAAAGAGACAGGAGACAGATATAGAAAAATAGTAAGAGAGAATGAAAGGAGGGAGAAACATAGAAAGTCAGAGAGGTAAGAGAAAAGGATATAGAGAGATGGAGAGGGAGAAAGACAAAAAAGAGAGGGAAAGAAACAGAAGGAGAGGTAATGGCAGAATGAGAGAGAGAGGATAGATGAGACACAGAAATACAGACATAAATGCAGACAAATAGAGACACAAAACAGTAAAGTGAGAAGCAGAGATAGAGAAACAGAGATAAAGAAAAAGAAAGGCAAAGAGATGTAGAGAGAGAAAATAGTGAATAGAGAGTAGAGAGCAGGAAAGTCAGGAAGAGCTGAGATTTAATGTCTCTGATATTGCCTAAGTGGTCCTGGGCAAGTCATTCACCTTACAGTGCACCAGGCAACTCCTTAAGACTGTAAATTGCAGAAATGGTATACTTCTGTCTTGATGAATGATTTTCTTCCCTGGGAATTCCTAATATTCAAAAAATTACAGTTTCAGCCTCAATCCTTTTTACTATCAATGGAACACAAACACTTTTGACAGTTAGATGCCTCTATAGTAAGAAAATCCCCCCTTCACCTCAACTGACTTTATATTAATTACTTCTTATATTCTTTTCATATCATTCATTAGAAAACATTGATTTGAGGGTGCATTTCATGAGATTTGGCCCAGCAATGGCCCAAATTTGCCTGGGTGTGCTTCAGTCAGCCCCAGGTGCCAAAATTTTTAGTTACATTCTGGATTTGGGGCTCACCACAAGTACAATTTAGAAATATGACTTTATGTGACCCAGGCAACAAGATCAGAAGCCTTCCAAAGCTTATCAGAAAATGAAGGTAAACAATAACCTGTGGATTCTTTGATTCATCACATTATCTAAAAACCACAATTTCCACTAAGGAATTGTGCAGTAGAAACAAAACAAGATTTGAAATCAGAAGATTAGCATTGGAATTTCAATTACTTAATTATAACAATTGCCCTTGAAAGTTTGTAGGTGCTTATTTGAGCCACAGAAAAATCCTTGAATGCATATGTTATCAATCCTGTGCTTACTTGACAGATAAAGAAATTGAGACATAGAGAAAGGAGATGAGGAATCACATTACTAATGTCATAGGTCACAGTTAATAATCACGAGGCAGAATTTGAACCCAAGTCTCTGACATCACAAGTTGTTTGACAATGGCTAAGCTACTTAATATTCTTAGGCTCAGTTTACTCATCTGTAAAATTGGGGAGTTGGAGCAGATGATCTGTAAGATCTCTAAAGTGTCTTCCAGGTCCAAATTCTATGTGATTATAAAGTAGTTTTTTGACTGTCCTTTTCTTCCTCTCTGCAACAATTTGGTGCTATTCAACTACCTGGTGCTCTCCAAGGTGCTGCAATACTCTTCCAACCCCTACTCCACTAAATCATTTTTATTTTGGAAAACAGGGTAATAGAGACACTTTAAAATTATTTCTAATTATTTCTTTTCAAAGAGTTCAATTTCCAGTTTTGGTCTTTTTATTTACTTTGTTCTATTCAGAGTGTATATTGTTTTCTTGGTTTTGCTTATTTTACTTTGTCAGGCAATTAATCAACAAACATTTATTAAATTCTTAATATATACCAGACATTGTTCTAATTATCAAGGCACAAAAAAGACAAAAAAAGATCATCTCTTTCCTTAAGGAATTCTAGTTAAAGGAAGTATTTTATATTCCTTCCTTACTTCTCTCCCTTCCTCATTCCTTCTTCCCTATTTCTTTCTTTCCTTCTCTCCCTTCATTCCTTCCTTTTTCTCCCCTCTTTCTTCCTCCCTTCCTTCTTTCCCCTGAGAAAGTATGAAATAGAATAGAAATAGAATACAAAATATGAAATAGAAATAGAAAGTAGAATACAAATCCTGGAGCCTGACATTTAACTATTCTGAGCCTCAGTTTTCTCATCTATAAAATGGCTATTTTCAATATTATTGAATATACCTCATAGGGCTATTGTAAGGGCCCAAAATGATTATGTATGTTAAGTGCTGTAGAAATGAATATTAATATTATTTGCATTTCTAGGAGGGTTCCTAATTTTCTGGACAAGATCCATCAATCAGTATTTATTGCGTACCTACTTGGTGATCAGTATTGTGATAAGCACATTAGTGAGTATAAGAAAAAATCAGACACTGCGGTTGATTACTATAACATTAAGATGGGATCCAAAATACTTGAAGTTATAAGAGTCATGAATACCTAAGCTGGGTGATACTGCTGAAGTGTTGGGCGAGTGCATAAAGTAGACAGACCTAAAGGGTCTAGTCTAGTATGATGGTCCATTGTGGAAAATATGGGGCTTGTACTTGTTCTTGAAGGATCAAAAGGATCATAGAAGATTAAGTTACGAGATAGTATCTTAAGCAAAGGAACAATTCAGAACAAAAACAAGAGATGGGGATAAGGTATCTAGTCACTGGCAACTAGAGTGTTAATCAGGCAGAAGTAATACTGGAGAGAGAGCCCTGAAAGTCATTCACTGAAGGCTTCGTCCACTTGAACTTTGAGTAATTCTATTCAATTTCATAAATAGTAAATGTTACTTATATGTAACGCACTATTTTAGACATTGAAGGCACAGAGATAAAATGCAATATAATTCCTAGCCTCAAGGAGCTTACAGTCTATGGATGGGAGTAGGGCAAACAAATAATTCTCTATGCTACAAACTATAAAAGAAATACAGAGGAAAGGATCAGGCAAAGTTGGATCAGATAGCTGAAAATTTTAATCAATTCAGTTAGGACTTGTTGAACCCCTACTATTGTGTCATCACCTAACCAGCATATGCCTGGCTGGATGGAGGAGTGTGGAAAGAGAGAGAGAGAGAAGGAGATTTAGAATAAAAACTGATATGGGAGAGAGCACCCTAGAAGACAGTGATGCAATGTTTGCTACTGCAGCAAGTCCCTGATTGGGGCTACAAAATATAATTTCATGATGAACTAGATATTTTTGAGAATGATTTCTAACTCAAAGGCTAGGTTTAGAACTGCAAAGGAACTTTAGAGATCACCTGATCGAAACCATTAAATTTTTTTAATGGAAAAACTAAGGCATAGACTGAAAAAGTAATTTGTCTGCAGTTAGACAGGAAATAGCAAAGATCGTATTTGATCTCAGCTCCTCTGACAAAAATTTTAGAGCTCTTGCCAATGTGTATCAACAACTCCTACCTATTTGTGTGGTGTCTCTTCAATGTAGAGGAAATGTAATGCCTTTGTACATTCCCCAAATCTCTTTCCACTAGGCTGAATTTTAGTAGATGCTATTCAATATTGAAAGGGTAGTGATTTCAAAAGGTTTTTTTTCTACTTTGAAAATGTTTCACATGATTTGATTTATTGAGATTTGATTTCAATAACCAATAAGAGGATCACCAGAGAAGGAATATTAAAAATGCAAAGATACTGAGGACAGTCATGGAGTTGAAACCACATTTTCATTCTTAATTGTTTTTTTTTAGATTTTTCAAGGCATTGGGGTTAAGTGGCTTTCCCAAGGCCACACGGCTAGGTAATTATTCAGTGTCTGAGGTCAGATTTGAACCCAGGTACTCCTGACTCCAAGGCTGGTTGTTCTATCCACTGCGCCACCTAGCCACCCCTCATTCTTAATTGTAACGGATCCAGATTTTTCTTTTTTTAGTGATAGACTTATTTATTTATTTTATTTTATTTTTTTCATTTTTATGCAGTGAACAATCAGGTTAGCATTGTATATACATATTTTTGATAAACATGTTTTTACAAATTAATCTTTTTTGGTATGAAGAATTAGGATTGAGGGAAAGAGACAAATAAGATAATTTTTATAAAGTGCTCATCAGATTCTGAAGGGTTTTTTGTTTTTGTTTGTTTTGATTTGTTTTGTTTTGTTTTTCTTCCTCTGGATGGGGATAACATTGTCCATAGCTGGTCTAATATGGTTGTGCTAGCTTCCTGAACTGCTGAGAGGAGCTGCTTCCATCAAAGTTGATTATCTTACTATGTTGTTGCTAATGTGTACATTTTTCTTTTGATTCAGCTCCCTTTGCTCAGCATCAGATCCTATAACTCATTCCATACTTCTCTAGAGTCCGACCATTTATGATTTCTCAGAAAACAATAATATTCCATAATATTCATGTATCATCTGCCAATTGATGGGCAGATCCATTTTTTATTTTTTTTAAAATTAAATTTAATTAAATGTTATTAAACTTTAAGTTTTGAACCATCTCCTTCTCTCCTTCCCTCACACTAGAGAAAGCTACCTTTTGGGATACATATTATCTATTTATCTAGCATCTTTCCAACTATATATCTTATATATGTTTGCATATATATATGTGTACATATGTGTACATATGCATATATATGAATATTTATCTATATAATATACATTTATGAAAAACCATACTATGCATACTTCTATTCATCATTTCTTTCTCTGGAGGTAGACAGAATCTTTTTTCATGGCTCCTTTATAATTAATTTGAGTATTTGTAAAACTCAGAATGACTTTGTCATTTACAATTATCTTCAAATAGCATTGCTATTGCTATATATACAATGTTTTCAGGATTCTGCTCATTGCACTTTTTTATTTTATGCATGTATCCCCATGTTTTTCTAAAGCCAACCAGCTTGCCATCTCTTATTGTACAGTTGTATTCTATCACAATCTTATACCACAATTTGATAAGCCAATAATGACTTAATGATACTACAACTTGATAAGCCAATAATGGGTAATCCCTCAATTTCCAGTTCTTTGCCACCACAAAGAGAGTTGCTATAGATATTTTAATTTGTTTTTGTTTTCTGTTTTTACAAGGCAATGGGGTTAAGGGACTTGCCCAAGGTCACACAGCTAGGTAATTATTAAGTGCCTGAGACTGAATTTGAACTCTGGTACTCCTGAATCCAGGGCTAATGCTCTATCCAATACACCACCTAGCTGTGCTTGATATAAACATTTTAAAACAAATAGGTTCTTTTCCTTTTTCCCTGATCACTTTGTGAAAGTCTTAATAGTGGTATTGCTGGGCCAAAGGTTATATACAGTTTTATAACTCTTTGGGAATAATTCCAGATTATTCTCCAAAATGGTTGAATCAGTTCACAGTTCCACCATCTATATATCTGTGCACCAATATTTCCACATCTCCTCCAACAATTATAATTTTCCCTTTCTATCATTTTAACTGAACTGATAAGTGTGAGATGGTATCTTAAACATTTTTTATTTGTATTTTTCTATTCAATAATGATTTTGATCATTTTTCATATGATCCATAAGTATTTCTCATGAACCATGTATAAAAATATCTTAAATTAACCATGTCCATCAGCAGTCTTGAATTAAAACTAAATATTTTTGAAAAGTCTCAACCAGAAAAGAGAAAGAGAAGAAAAAGAAAGGAAAAGGGGGCGGCTAGGTGGCGCAGTGGATAGAGCACTGGCCTTGGAGTCAGGAGTACCTGAGTTCAAATCTGGCCTCAGACACTTAATTACCTAGCCGTGTGGCCTTGGGCAAGCCACTTAACCCCATTGCCTTGCAAAAACTAAAAAAAAAAAAGGCAAAGAAAGGGTGAAGAAAGGAATAAAAAGGGAAAAGAGAGGGAGAAAGAAATGAAGGAATGAAGAAGGAAGAAAAGGAAAGAGGAATTTTCATTAACTCTTTGATAGCTCTAAAATGTCAGACTTTCCAAAGTTCAAATTTCCATACAGTAAATCTTCAGTGAGGACAAGTAAGTGTGACATGTTTGAAAGGAATTGACTTGGAAGTTAACTTTTAGCCATCAAACTGGTTAACCTTTTCAACTGTGGCAAATCAGACTAGCAAATCTGTGTCAGATGACACATGATGGTTTGAATTGACACCAAGTATGCCAATTAATGGTCATACCTATCACTTGCTCATCAAAAGGGGATTAGGATCATTATATTCTGTGTTATAGACACACTTTTAAAAATGAATCCTATTCACTGTTCAAACATAATAAGAACTTTTTTTGGAAGGATGAATACAAGTATTTTGAAAAGAAACAAAATGCAGATAAAGGAATTAGATTCACTAGTAGCTGGTCTAATTAATGGCATCATGTAATGAATGTAGAGATGGTCTTAAAATCAAGGAAACTCAGATTTAAGTCCTGGCCTTGACACACTGACTGCTTGATCACAAGTGACTTTGGCTCTTGTGGTTCTTCAGGATTTTCTCAAAGCAGACAAGTTGATGATCCAAATATATTGGGGAGAGTTTCTATAGTGATAAAAATCAGAAGTCATAGCATCATAGTTTTAGGGATTAAGGGACCTTGGAAATCTTCTAATCCAGATCCTTCAATTTACATTTGAGGAAACTGAGTCCCAGAGTTTAAATGACTTGTCTTATCTGGTTTCAGACACTTAATAATTACCTAGCTGTGTGGCCTTGAGCAAGCCACTTAACCCCATTTGCCTTGCAAAAATCCTAAAAAAAAAAATAAAAAAAAATAAATGACTTGTCTTAGTTCACACAAATAGCAAGGAGCAGAGCTAGGATTTGAATTATTTGAAACATTTAACAACCAGTTCTCCAAAAAATGCCTATAACAATTTTAAGTTCAATCTCCACTATTAACATTTTCTAAAGACAATCAATAAGGTAACAAATCAAAACGTAACTGGTGATACAAATGCTCACATTGAAATTTAACAATTGATTCTCAAGATTTAGTATAAGCTAGCTCCAGCTCATTCCTGATTTGAATCCAGGTCCTTTCCAATATACCATGTTGTCTCTGAACAAGTACCAGAACCAGAAAGGAAGAAATATTTTGAGCAAATCCAAATAAAATATTCCATCTCTATGACTCAGTTTATTTACTGTGGGATCATATTTAAAACATGTTGTGAAAGAACCCATGGATTTCTACAATGATTCTATTCTTAAGGTATGTCTGTGTGTGTGTGTGTGTGTGTGTGTGTGTGTGTGTGTGTTGTGTGTGTGTATGAAAGCAAGACAGATGCATATAGACAAGGATGGTATTTTCTTAGTGTCCCTTTTAGATTAAATTTTAGGGACTGACAGTTCAAGAAATTGTTCTGGTAATGGGAAGGAAATGAGGCCATGAAGAGGACAAAGTTGAAAATCACTATTGAACATTATCCTTTCATGCTTTTTTCCTTCCATGGTGGGTTGAGGAACATCAAAAATAACTGTCTTTTGGATCAGAATAGCTTTACTAATTGATTCCCTAAAATGGAGCATGAAATAACTTTCAAGCTAACTATACACACCCCCACTTTTCAAAATATTAAGAAAATATTTAAAAATTATCCTATTCCAAAGCTTTTGGATTAATCTGGAAGAGAGTATCTCAGTATGTCTTTAACTACCCAGTTTGAAACAATGTTCTGCTTCTCTTTTTTTGGACTGTCCAGGAATGACTTCTCCCATAAGTAATTAAGGTGGTGACTGGATAAAGACTAGGGTTCCTTCACTGGTATTGGATGAGAGTAATTATTAGACTAAAGGTATATGTCTCTATGATTAACTCAGGTAATGGAAGTATATCATATATTCACCTTTGACTACCAGGAAAGAAATATTTGTAAAGAAAGTGGTCAAAAAAGAACCATAAAACTAAATAACTATTGTTCTATTCAGCAAAGCAAGTCATTAACTTAACTTTACCCTATGATCTTTTATCTCATTGTGGAATTTTGTTTATTGTCCTGGAATACTATAACTTTGCAATGACTTAAATTGGAGAGATATTTTCAGAATATTGGGGTACTCTGCCCATCTTTGGACTCCTGTTTTGCTCTCGGTAGAAATGATTAGAATTGAATAAGCTAAATTAATACAAATCACTTCTTGTAAGCTTTTGTCTAAAATGCTGTATACATCATCAGTGATCACTACAAAATATACAATGAACCAAATGTTCTGTAGATGGATTTGAAAAACAGGAAACAGGTAAGTCATTTTCCTCCTTTGGAAAAATACACTGTTTCTTCATAAAATGCAATACAGTGTCCAAAGACAGAATACAAATATGGTAGCAGGAGGATTTACCCATTCCATGGAAGGAGCCTAGGTAAGGTTTTCTTTATAACTTTTTAACAGCTATCCAGTCTTCTTCTTCCTGAGGAGTAGTAAGGTATCTAATGTTGTTTTCCTGTAATCTACTCTTAATCCCTTCCAATAAATTGGTAGCATAGGTTGGAAATCCCCAAAGCTTATGGAGGATTTATGTAAGGAAGAAATTCCTTGTCATCCCTCAGAGACCTATTTGACCAACTTGGTGGAGCTCATTAGCTATAC